>NC_045165.1:8757997-8992997 GCF_900700415.2 Clupea harengus
ACTATTAGGCCTGTTAATGTAGTGTCTTCATTATTCAGTCAGATGCAAAAGTGTGAGGCGCCTCGTGGAAATGACAGATTTAGTTTGTTTTCAAAGTGAAAACACATAAATGGTGCCCCTGCATCAAACAGACATTAAACAATCAGACTTTCTTCAAATGTTACTTTTTATTTCATGAACTTAAAAAACAAATAAAGAGTAATTGTGGCGAGTACAAAAGTTTCGGCACCTTCGGTAGATATAACTGCTTGTAAATGTTTTTTGTAGACATTTCTTTGTTTATTCTTGATTTCTGAATTTTCCTAGCAGATCAATTCAGTTTCTGAGATACATTTATGGTTTCTTGCATGTACATCATATTTAAGATTTGCCCACAGATTTTCAATGATGCTTGGAGACGGCAAGGCATTGTAAAAGCAACTACTTGCATTTCCTGAAGTAGTTCATGGTGTATTCTGAGCTGTTATTTGAATTACTGTACTATTAAGTCAACAGTTTTGAGGCTTCAGTTTCTTGACGTTTGCATCCTGAATTTTCACATATTTGGTGGAATCTACTCTTCCCTCTTCGTATGATGACCCCAAAGCAGAATAGATCTGTCTGCATGCTTAACAGTTGGCAAGTGGTTCTTTTCATCAAACATTTCCTTTTTAATAACATTTAAGTTATCGGAAATAGTTTCATTCATATCCTCGGTCAGTCAACAAGCATGGGCTCCTCTAAGCAACTGAGTCAGAGAATTCCATCCAAGTTACCGTCAAGTCAAGTTCTATCAAGTTAATGTTTTTAGACTTTACAAGTAGGAGGGTGCTTTAATTTTTTTTACTGCCATAGAAAATAGTGAATTACAATAGTAATGTGATGGCGCTGCGGGTAAATTATCCCTTATTGCAAAGTCATTTAAGACACTATGACAAAGATATTAAAATGATATAAATTAAACATTATATGCCAAAGAAGGCTAATTACCAGGCGGCGTAGTGGGATGAGGTGTGATGCTACAATGTGGGGTGCTATGAACAGCTGCTGTTTACGTCGTATGTAAGAAGCTATACTTTAAGTAACCTCTTAAGGGATAGCTTGGGAAACACGCGTAGAAAGGTAAACAACTTAAGATAGACCTTTCAAGTCATTGTAAAATGCTAAGAGACACAGTTATTGGGAAACGCTCGCACACCATGCGGCCAAGTGCTGGACCTCGTCCCTGTAAGCTGTTTCATCGTCCCCTCTGATTAGGGCTATTACCATGTTGGCATCTGCAAATGTGATTATGGTGTTAGAACCCTGTACATGAATGTAGTCATGGGTGAAAAGGGAGCACACGGAGTCAGGGGAGAGTGGATGAGGAGAGGTTGTCTGACTTAACTGCTCCTTACTGAAATGTTCCCCGTGCCACTGGCTTTAACACAAGCCCAAAGCATGGTGAATCACCCCTGTCTAGTTGGAGAGATTTATATTTCATGAAGTTCTGCACCCTTTGTGGCCAAAAAGTTCTATTTTAAATTCATCAGCCTGTGTGTTTTTCCGTGTTTCCAAAATGTATCGTGCTTGTTTAGTTGTTCCTTTGCAAACTTCTGACACTGATGATATCCATGAATCTGCAAGATCCCCCCCAGATGGGGGTTTTGATTTGCCTTTCTTGCAATCCTATGAGTAGTTCTCTCGTAAAGTTTTCTTGGTCTTTTTTCAATATATGTAATTTAATAATGAAATGAAATGATATGTTTATTTATTAACTGTTGTTGTTCAAGCCTTACAGAAGAGTGTAGTATAACACGATTTGTTTTTGATTATGCTCACCAAACAGTCTGTTGAGCCTCTTGTGGATACCCTTAAAGCCCTTGCGGGAGTGAAGACGTCCATCATTTGTTGCTATGAGCAACGGACTGAAGGAGTAAATCCTGAGGTGGAGAAAAGGTTCTTTGAGGTGAGAATAGAGTGACCGTCATTATTTTGTATGTTGTGGATTAGCATATTGGTCAGTTCTGGTTTGTTTAGAACAATCCCTAAGAGAGAATGACTGGGGTTTTAGAAAACTACCATGCCTGTGGTAGTTATATAACTGCTTGAGAGACCTTACATTTGATTCTGTTCAATCTGTCTGCAAACAGTGAAAAGTAATGGACTACAACACAATGTGGGTGATGTTTCACCTTACAATGATACCCCTTTTTGTCTTGTTGAATTGTAAAAAGCTTGTAAATATCTAAATTGAAGCTTGTATAGTGAGTTTGGGAGACATTTCTCCTACTTTTTGCACTCCTATTTTTGTAGAAGGAGATTAGTTTCTGGTGTTTGACTTTTGCTTTGTGGTAGGTTAGATTTATTCCACTCAAAATAGGTCTTTTCTGTATTTTCTAGCTTTTCCAGGTTCACAATTTTAATGCTTCATACTCTGTTTCAATCACCAGTTACTACTGGTGTCGGGCTAACGATTGTGGCGAATCATTGATACTGTGATGTACTGTTCCTCATACCTAAGTCTATCAGTAACACAAACTTGAACTCAAATCATGTTATCTTTAGCTGCTGCTACAACACTTCCAGTCTGAAGAGATTCCACCAGACAAACAGGATCCAGAGTTCAACAGTCCTGATATCCGCCTCCTACACCTCCGCCGTCTTACATGAATGTGTGTCAGTGAAAGAGAAAGTGTGCTTGTATTGGTGGGTTTGATTGACTATGACAGATAATTGTGTACTACATGTATATCTATGTATGTACAGTAGGGACATCTCTAGATATTAAAAGTACAGCTCTACCTCACTATATATGGAAAGCACACTAATGCTCTTTGGCCCACACATTTGATTATCAACCTTGCAGCCATTTAAATGCCATAATACCACCATCAAATAACGGGTCACTTTAAAGCTTTGTGTATGAATGTATAACATGGACCACATCAAAATGTGATAATTGCTCTGTTTATTTTTGTTTGTTATACAGTTTTGTGTCTTAATTGAGAAAACAATAATGTGGCAATTTCATTCGAAAATGGAAAACAATTAGCATTTACTTTGCTTCACTAGATGCATGGTTACATTGTATTGGTTATGTTACCTTACATCATCAACAAAAAATGACAAAAGTTTTTACTTCAATAAATATTTTAAACAGATGTTTAGCATGTGTCTGATTTATGTCTCTCAATCTCATTCAGCACAGGCCCATCCCTCAGGATCATTTATTCTACTTTGTAAGACTTCAATTTAAGGTTGCTGCAATTCCTTTTGTCATCCACATTCTCCAGAATAATTCGATTAGCTGCAGGAACTAAGATGCAAAAGGTTGAATTAGTAGGAAGGTCATTTGGATATTTGATGTATCAAATGGGAAACAGGAGACTGTTTTCTTAAATCACAATACCATACTATTTTTTATTGTAGTACAAAATCAGGTGATCAGTTTGATTTTCTTTGCATCTGACAAATACCTCCTTCACGGTTTCAAATCACTAACCCTAAATTATGTAGAGGATCCACCATTAGGCTGAGTTACCTCCATACACTACCTGTCCCTCACAGCTGCTGTCATTCCTTTGCCACACACACCCTGGGACCAGAAATGTTTGATAAGTCAGACGATCTGAAGGTGGAGGCTTTATATTTTGCTAACTTTTTATTAAGTATTACTGTTTTAGGAATTATGGGCTTACAGCTTTCAGTAAAACCGTGATTCAGCTGAATAAGGCGCTGGTTTGTATGGTTTTGTTTTCACTCTTGCTCATGCTCAGAAGGTGTTTATGTTTTACAAAAACACAACAACATCACTTTAAACTGTTAAAACAATGTTAAACAAAGTTAGAACAAATTCAACTTTAACCTGCACCAGTACAGTCCTTGCAACCTTACAAACGTTCTATCATCAGCTGTACCAAGAAGAAACATTGCCTTCACCTGGATTAATTTTCCTTTGGCATGTATCAGTCCATATAGTAGCCTATTGAGGAGGAACAATGCACTAGTAGAGCCTTATTATAGAGCTGTTAAGCACTGTAATCATACATCAGTAAAGCTAAGCATCTAGCAGGACTGCCACACGAGAGCTGCTGAATAGACCATCACTAACCATGTGGATAGCCTACCATGTTGTAAGAACTAATAGCAGTTGGCTAATATTTCAGATCTGGTAATGAAAAAACAGAACCCTAGCACTCCATCCCCTAATAAATCCTAGGATCCTAGAGGAAAACAAGAGTCAATCTAAGTAGCATGTTGCCTATCCTTTCTCTTAAATAAATCCAAACATACTGAACATCGACGAAGAGAGCGCTGGTTTGGTTGGAATTGGCTTCACGACGACATGGGTTGCATGGTATTCAAGTCTATTTGGTGAGTTATGTCTGTCAGCATCAACAGCCATTGCAGCAGGGGCCCCAACACTGAAGAAAGCAGAGCGTGGAGCAATTAAGTGCCTTTGCAAGATCTGTCCGTGGTATTGAAGAGAATAGCAGCCACACAAATCTACATTCCTGCATGTCAAGTCCATCTTGAGCGGTGTGCTCTCCACAGAATCACTGAAAGTGTGTAAAGAGTTTATGTTGTTGTCGTTAAATCTATATATATTTTCACCGTCTGGCACCAGGGGTATGGTCCCTCTTGGAACATCAGTTTCTTTAGTAACTGTGACCAGAGAAGCAGTCAAACTTTGTTGCGAAGATGTGGGTTCTTTCCAGAAAGAAGCTGGAAGTTGGCGCTTCCTCATAGGCACTTGGTTCTGATCTCCATTTTTGTGAAGATTTGAAGAGTTCTGGTGCAGGTCTGATGCCACCGATTCTTTCTTCCCTCTGAGATTCAACTGATGGATGCCTTCAAGGGAATACACAACAGGGTTGTCTTCTGATATATTTTTCATCCCCAGTTCTGTTGTTCTGTATGAACGACAACGAGGTAACCTGGAGTATCTCTTTGAAAAACGTTTCAGCTGTTTTTGCAGGTACTTTCTATGGTCCACTGAGCGCCTGCAGGGAGCCGATTTGTCAAGCGCCGCTTTGATGTCACTTGATGCCAAATTAACAAAGTTCAGAAGTGTTCTGACCTCGCTGTCTGCATTTGCCATCGTAAAGCCGTACACTCCAGTAACATCAATCCATTTTCAGCTCAGCTGTACTGAGCCATTCAAACAGCCATTCAGGTCTTACTGCACATTTAGCCTATACTGATAAAAAGGTGTTAGGTTAGACTATGAGTCAAAGGCTACAAAGTGAAGTTTCCATATGCAAGGTCCTACAACACAAAGAAAGTAGCATGCATTCACTTGTAAAAACAAAAATAAGGTTCCACCGATTTCTCATCTTCGGAGATGACCCCATCCATTGAAGCTGGAGTTGTCTGGCCCGTTACTCTCTCACAGAAACAGTTTAAGCACTTGAACAAGCTGAATGACTTGCTCCATGTAGTTGTGCTGCTTTCTTTGGGCCAATCAGCGACCTCACTTTCTTCACTATTCACCCCAATGAGCAACCAAGCTCCTAGAAATCCAATTCTTTGTCACAGCAAATTGTTGTCATGGAGATTGTCCAAGATGAACGGCTAATTGATGCAGAATTCCTTTGGAGAGACTCAGTGCTATTCTGTGCCCAGCAGACCCCAAGCAGGGCCTTGTGAAGTCCCTTATTTTACCTGAGGACTTTTTGGTGTGGTAATAGTAGTAGACTTCATTCACTTGAAATGTTTTATTTGTACAGAATATATATATTTTTTATTTATTTTACTTTTATGCTATAATGTATCTGCATTCTTTGTTTGGAGCTATTTGATTGGTGACACAGCAATTTGATAGATTATTTGATAGACATAAAAAAGAGTGACTGTTAAACCTAATTTGGGCAAAGCAACTAGCCCCATTGCACCATATGCTGGTAAAACATCAAAGGCTTCTGACAACCGTGCATTCACCTCAGGCTATGTATTACATCTTCCATTATTTCCCCCACATTTGGAACCTCCATCATACTTAAAGGCACAGTCTGTGATTCTGGCAAAAGGTCTGAGCCACTATGTTTGTTTCCAGGCAGAGACAAGGCTGTATTCGAACACGGACCGCACCGTGGACCGTGAGCAGGGCTGCATTAAGACTCCCTGGGGCCCAGGGCTAACACACCTCCTGTGTCCATGATTTAGCACCAACACAACAAGCATTGATATCAATTATTTTATTAATAATTACTTTTCCTACTTTTCAGAGATGCAAAGTTTTGAATCATATCCTTTACATCCATCTGGCGCAGGAGCTTGGCCTTGATAGTGAAATAGTTCAATCTGTTTTCAGTCATAGCAGTCGTCAGGAGATATTTTTTATCAGTGCCAGCTTTGAAAAACATCTCTAACCGGTAGCATTTGATACAAGGAGGGTCACACAAATTCTGAAAGCAATTTCAGTGTTGGGAAAGGCACTTGTCATCATTACATTTCTAGGCGAGAGGTCACTTGTCACGTTGTTACAGAACGCAACAAACTGAACAAGTTTATCCTCCAGTTCATCCTGCAGCATACTTGTAAAGTTAACATGACTGAAATCCGTGAGGTCTGTGCTTCAAATCCGTGTGCCAAACCCATCCCCTACACATACAAAAAAGCAAGCAAATGATTACCTTACAGGAAGTTGTTCAGTAATGAAGTTGCTGATCTATTGAATATTGAAACATTGTTGATTAATATAACTGTGACGAAGGCATAGTGAGCCACAAATGTGAACACGGCAGTCTCTCACTCTCACTGTGCAGCAGTCTATTGGTCTTCAAATTATTATTCTATGGCGATGAGTGTGAAAATCTGTGAGATTTTGTGAGATCCATGAGATTCAGTGTTACGTGAGACATGATAAATGTTAAAAATCAGTGACTTTCATAGATTAAAACGTGAGACTTGACAGGTATGCTGTAAGTCTGTACTTTGCTTCTGTACAAGATGGCGGCAGGCCGTGTGCATCTCTTCTGAGGACATTTTTGTGAGAGTAGTTTAGAAGCCAAAGGTTTCTCCATAGACATTACATCTTTGATGCAGCATACTCACCGGATTGTCAATAATGATGATGGGAGGACTATCATGGTCCTGGGGATCCACTCAATTATTTTTGAAGAAGGACATAGGCTTGGGTATTTTGCTGAGTTTATTAATTTCTGTCTTTTGTGTGCCACTATCATATTTTCTAATAGCTTCGTGAGACATCTCTGAGAAGTGACCAGGCTGAGAAAAGGCTCTTCTGTCTGTAGTGTTGAGCTCTGACAGTACACATTTGATAAAAAAAAGAAAAATGTAGAAAAAGTTAAAGGGAAGAGAATAGGGGATTGTGTATTTAATTTGGGTAAAAAAGTAAAACTATTTTATCTGTGTTCAGCTGTAGAAATTGTGTGTCTATAAAGCAACTTTGATACAATGTTGTTCATTTGTCAATGAAACTCCATAAGTAAGTTAAATGAAATGTGGTGGTTGTGTTTTTATGGGGGAAGTTACGGGTATATATATGGATAAATGTTTATATTAAGGCAGATCCTACTAAGGGTCTGTCTTTATGGGATTCTGTCCCGATCGGAGGGTGTCCTCTTGTCTTAAGAATTATGTCAGAAGAGGTAGGGGGTAGGGAGACTACTGAGATGCACATATATCCATGGAAAGGGGGCTTGAGCGCTCAAGAATCTTGTCTTTTCTGTTTGCCCCCTCAATTGAGCAACACAAAGACTGAATTACTCATTCAAACCTCACAAGACAAAAGAGCGGGAGCTGGATAGCACTCCTGCATTTGTAGTTTAACATTTAGAGACTTAAATCGAGTCGTCATGAAGGAGAAAGAGTTGGACAAAGCCCATAGAATTGCCATCAGCAAACATTTTCCTGTGTCACATTAGTGGGGTCTCCATGGCACCTCCTGGACCTGGAACAATAGCACAAGTTTGCACACTCGAATACTGTCACCCTGCCAACGGTGACAAGGGCCAGAAACAGGGCAATCCAAACAAAAAGCATGGGCTCTGCAGGGAAGGTAGCAATTGAAAGGGGAAAAAAGGACTAGTGAAATGCTAATTGAGCTCCATCTGCTTATTGAGAGGAAAAGAGTGGAAGGCTGCCTATCGTTCCATTGAGACACTTGTTGAAAGCACGCAGGGAGATGGTAACTGACACTACATGCCAGAGCCCCGCAACACCAGAGCCTGAGCCACTCCAGTCATAGGCAGCTGTTTAAGGGGAAGTACCGCAGCTGAATAGGCAAAATAAATCCAGTCCTTCAACCAGGAGCTGCAATCTATTCAATGAAAATATGAAATTGCTGATCACAGGCCTACTAAATGATTAATGATGCTTAATGCAGACCTTATTAGGGTCTAATAGACATATATTAGTTAATGTGTTCATGAATATGATAATATGATATGAAAAATAACAAAAACTCTAATTTCCCTTTGCACTCCTTTGTCTTGATCCTTTGACTCAGGTGTTCTTCGTGTATTTCTACTCATCTCAAAACAAGAGACAAGATACATATATTTAGGGTGTGATTTGCCCCCCAGTGATTAATGCTATTTCACCAGTGGACTGTGTAAAATACCTAAAATAAAAATATTTGTTTAAATGTAGTAAAGTGCTGCAATGTGAGAAGAGTCTATAGCGCAAACAACAGTAAGATAAATTTGATGTACACAATACACACATGCATACAAATTGTATATACATGACACATATAAAATAGGGGAAAGAGCATTCAGGTACTGTAGAACAACTTATTGGGTACAGTGTGCTTGTAAGGTTACTATTACAAGGGTAAGTAGAGCAAAAACGATGTTAATGGCGGCAATTATCTACAATAGGGGTAAATAGGCTAGCACAGAGTATGTAGATGAATCATGAGCAGGGTAGAATTCATGCATGACAGTGTGGTGGGGATGGATAGATGTAGGTGTAGGCAGTGTGGTGGGGATGGGTTGGTGTAGGTGTAGGCAGTGTGGTGGGAATAGGTAGGTGTAGGCAGAGGGTTTCTGCAAGTAGGTCAGGTGGAGAGACTACAGCAGCATCCCAGAGCGGAGACAGTCTAGACTAGGAGGGGAAGAAAAGAGACAAAATGAATGGGCCTAATATTGGGCCTGTAGATGTACTTAATGGTTATGGGGATGAGGAACAATGTTTTCACAGCCATTGGCATTTGCAGGTAAAAGTTATGCTATAAGAGAGAGAAATTTAAGAAGAATGCAACAAGAGCTACTGCTGTAACGATGAAGTCCCAGCAACTCTCCTAGGCTGACTCAAACGATAAGACAAACAAGTTGGCATTAACAAATAACATATAAGGACAAGTCAAATCGTAAAAGATGTGTTTTAACACATTAGTGTGAATAACGGGGCAGTCTCTGTTTTGCTGCACCACATGTTTAACGTTTATCATTGGAATGTCTGACATCTGCTGGAATGTTAGAGTATCTACAAGGATTCAGGGGGGCAAAACAGCGGAGTCTATAGTATATAGCCCACCCTGCATCATTTATTAATATCACTGGTCTACTGTGTATAGCCCACCCTGCATAATCTACTGTATATAGACCACGCTGCATCATTTATTAATATCACTGGTCTACTGTGTATAGCCCACCCTGCATAATCTACTGTATATAGACCACCCTGCATAATCTACTGTATATAGCCCAGCCTGCATTATCTACTGTATATAGCCCACCCTGCATCATTTGCACAGAAATATCAGTAAATATCCTTTCGCCTGTGATACAGAGGAAAAGACAGCAGTTGGTGTGAGACCAGGGGTCCATCACCCTGTCAAAGGAGAAGAATTACTCCATTCTACTATTTGAACACCAAAAAGAACAAGGAGCAGCAACAGCCACCTGACCTCAACCCCATTGCACATCTACCCAGCATAAAAAATACTTGAAAAATAAAATTCATGTAGATTTTTTCAAGCATTTAACTTTTCACTCTGATTGTTAAGCTATTATTTTCATTTATGATGATGGATATCAAAATGTAAAATAGAAGCACTATGCCGATGGTTTCAAACTTTCGGACCCCACTATAGACTTCTTCCATATTAGTCTAAGACGGAACCAAAGACTTTAGAAGAAACCTCTCTTTCAAAGAAATCCTACTTAGCTTTGCGAACAGCGCAGTAGGTGGCAGTATAGTCTCTTTGGTGCCTTATAACTAACCACTTAATGCAGCGAAGAAGAACACCTGACAGGAAGTTTACAAATGAACAAATGTTTGCTATGATTTTCCCGCGCACATGAAGTGGCCCGAGTCATTTTCAGTCAACCACGCCAGGAAGAATGGATGAACTATACTTAGACAACATTGATGAATACATACATGATCAAAATCAAATTGTAAGTTCATGCATTTTCAATCTACATAACATGTTTGAGCATTTAAAGGAAATGTCATGACCTGGATATAGCTAGGTGGTGGTTGTAAATGTAATCAGACATAGTCATACATTAATCTCATAGCTATCGCAATGGCAGCGATGACAGACAAGTTTGGCAGATGTCCTTTTTGTTTTGTGCTGTTGTTGTGGTTAGCCATCCTGCTATTAAGCAAGGGGTTCTGAATGGCCTTAACGTGTAACGTAAGCAATCAATAGCTAGTTTAGACATACAGCATCACAACACTTTGCAGCTTTATTTAAATTCGTAATTGCGCTAATGGAATGTATGAGTAAATGTGTACCTGCCTGCTTGCTTTTAGACAAGTACTTGTTACCTAGAAATGTGTGATGGAAATTGATATTTACTGACAGCTAAGTTAATACTGTAGCCACACAAGTGTCTGCATAGTCAAAAAAGCTGCATATTTTATGCGAGTGTTTACTCAAAGCTGACCAGTAATTCATCTGCATATTGGCTTGTGAGCAGGTGACTTACAAATGGCTGAGTCTATCGCTTGGTGTCCATGTCAACCTTGCCAAACAGTAAGTATGTTTAGCTGATTTTAAATTGATAACTAGTTTTTTAAGAAATATAGCAGGTTAGGAAATATAACAGGTTGTCATTAATGTATTATATGTTACAGGATGCTCTACCATTACTTAGACCGATGCCGAAAGGATGGATCAAAAACTCCGCTTCATGCCACCTACCTTGTCTCTGGAAAGTGTGTTCAGAACGGTAGCTTGGTAAGTTTGCACTTCATACTTGCATACATACTTACATGTTACTTAAATACATACTTGGTCAGATGGGTAACCAGAATCGAAACTTGACCTCACCTTGACTTGACCTTGAACTCTCCGACTATTCCTTGAGTTTTGAGGCTGCCTTTGCCTCCTGGATTGGGCACCTTGGGATTATACTTCCTTCACATTACAGAAGAACACAACAGTCTCCACCACATGGTCCTTAGACCCTGATAAAGTAATTAAATACCTACTTGGCACATTTAAACTCCTTTTACAGACCTTACATGTAAGACCTTACATGCAACACCAATATTCCTTTCCCATATAACAAATATACCGGTAACATTCTCATAAACATGACTATTTCTTTGAGGAGAAGTATCCCAGCAGGGAGATGGAAAATTGGTTCTGAATTGGATGAGTTTTGCAATCTTTATTATATTGCAGTCAGCTTACACGTGGTGCTAGACCTGTGGTTGCTTCACTTTTCAAGTCCGTTCCATACTCAACTATTTTACAATCATTATTTCAGACAACCTTGAAGTACATCATGTAGCGGTGCAAGTGGTTGGGATTCAACAATTTCCATGCAGACACACTAGGCCTATATCTCCCCGCAATACATCTTTTGCTTATCTTTTTTGTACATTGCTGTACACTGCCCTAGTTACCACTCACCTGTGTCAGATTGATAATGTTAGGCAGACGTGTTAGGTTCTATTCTGTATACATATTCTGCAAAATAACTTCCGAGATAGAACAGACTCATCTGTCATCAGATTTTGGTGACGATAGTAGTCTATTTATAACACATTTGATTTTGGTGATGGTAGTAGTCTATTTTTTACACCTTTGAAACAACACTCGATTGAACCGTGAGCGACTTTGGCCATGTGAATGCCAGGCATTTGCCAAGTTCCTCAGTTATCAGAATGAAGAGAATTACTGGCTGCACTGCTTCAGTCAGCTTCTTCACTCCCTCAGGTGAGAGTGTGGTGCTACCTTTTGAGCTCGCATAGAATATACACTCCTTGGTTTCTGTACACATAATCTAATATTGCCAAAGGAGAGCATCTCTAATCAATAAGGTATACTTGGTGGGGACTTGTTCTGAATGTGTTTATTAACTACCATTTTCCCCCCCATGAGCTAGCTAACGCCCTGACGTCTTGAGATTTGTTAGTTAGCATCAACTTGTTGCCGTTCACATACTGTTATCTTGCTAAATTCCTCTTCCTCAAATGTTACCGACCCTCCTCCAACAACTGGAAAGAATAGAAAATCACCTCAACACTGGCTTTGTGTGAGCTTTATAGACTCGACAGTCACACATTGTAGAATCAGAATCAGAATGGGATTTATTGCCAAGTAGGTTTACACCTACTTGGAATTTTTTCTGGCGTGAAGGTGCATACAGTAAACATAAAAACATAGGAACACAATAAGTACTACACATAACATAAAAACATAAAAACACAAATAAGTACTACACATAAGAAAAAGTACTACACGTAAGAACCAAAAAACACAATATATACGATACAAATATATAAACAATGAATATAAAAAAAGTAAAGTAAAGTGGAAAGTAGAGAGTAAAGTGGAAAGTAGAGGCTAGTGCTTTCATAGATACAAATTAGATGAATGGCCACCCATTAAGTTTGGCTCAGCAGTTTACTATCTCAACACTAGTAACTGCAATTTGATTTGACAACAAAGTCTGACAACCTTTTTCAATTGGACAAAAGCACCAATGTCACTTTTGACGCATATTTCTCAACTTAAGTTGCCTGCAGCAAAAAATTGTTGATTATTGTTGGGATGTCTTTAGTCAACAGCAGAAGTTAGAATGAATGTTTAAATTTGATTTAAACCGATTGACATGTGAGACTCTCTTTTTGAAATGGTTCACAATACTGTCTTTTTGGTCCTTTTTCTAGTGTCACAAGGTGTCTGTTGTGCGCGAAGACAAACTTGAAGGTAAGTGCATTGCTTTTACAATTTTAACATTTCCTTTTCAGTCGCAGAAATCTCCCTGCACAGCTCTTGAACTTTCCCTGACAAATTAGATATTTGCAATTGTGGTGCTGTTTGCAGTCAAATATCTTAAGTAAGTCACACTCGTTGTATGCTAAATATGATTACATAAAAACCTGTTAACCTTGGTGGGTATGACGGTGAATTTCTTCTTAAATTCAATGTTTGTACACTTACAGATATGAAGACGAGGATGGATCCGACAATCAGCATACATGTATACAGCATTCAGAAAGCAGAGATAAAAGACAGCAGCACTCTTTATAGCACAGACTATGATGCCGTGAGAGATAATCTAAAACACTGCAACAAGTAGGTACAAATTCTATAATTCAAACGAGATTGAGGTGAGCATGGACTGTTCCGTGGGACAGGATGTATCTTTTGTTGTGATTTGGTTGTACAGTAGTCATTCCATGTCACATTACCAGGTTCAAAATTGAAAAGATAAGGAATTTAAGTCCATTGGGATTGGCAGAATCCGATTGTGTAGTGCAATTTTGAATAATTGATATATTGCGTCTTTTGTCAAGAAGTAGCCCATATTTTCAAAAGCAGCCCAATTCAAAAGCAAGTTGAGGAGGGTACTGGTAAAGGGTTGAAGTACTTGTCTGACATCCATATATTTCACTCTGCAAATGGTCAAGTACTTGAACTGTACAAGCATAGCAAGAGGACCCCCTCAAAAATCAAAGGTGTTGTTTTTAAATATGAACCTCTTGGCAGAAAAATTTAATTTCCAATTTACTGAAAATACAGGTTTATAATTCAGCTCATGATATATGAGAGTGGTCTCAAATATTGTACTTGTAGTCAATGTAAAGTGTGGCCAAATAACAAGACTATAAACCAGTTTTTCATGAGGGCCATGAAGCAAAGGGGCACTACATAGGATGCTCTTGTGACAGTATGCCAAGTTCAGTGGTTCACTGTGATAAAACTAGATATGCAAGTGGTTAACCAGCTACCAGCAACCAGGTTACATGTAACAGTTGATGGCAACCAAATGTATTGTTAAAGCATCAATCATTCCCATTTTTTGTGCAGTAGACTTTGATTGGGTAGTTTAGCGCAATCATTGTGCGATACATTGTGTTGTGGGCGTTTCACTGACTACTTATAGGCAATCATAATGGTGGGACAAGACTCTCGCTGACGTGCGCCAAATGTCGAGTTTGTTGTGATTTATAAATGGAAACTGGAGTGGGACGTGCGTGCGCACTGTGTTATAAATCAGAATATTTTTGTGTGAAGCACTTTCTGTGTGTCGTCCGTACACCAGTGAATCCTCCGCACAGTTTTATAAAAGAGGCCTCTGGTGCGTTAAAATGCCTTATCAAACAGTAGATACAAAATTGGAGATGGTCAACAAAACTTTCTTGAAATCCTACAAATACCAGCAACAACTTATTAGGGTTCCTCCGTCAGGAGGAAACCTATTGTTATTGTAGGTATTATTATTATTATTCTTGTGCCATTGGAGTCAATGGCAGCCCCTAGAACCGTATGGTAACTTTTTCTGAAATTTGGCACACTCATTAAGGACAGTCCCTACTTTACTCACACCAAGTTTCATGTCTTCCACTAGACCACACTAGCGCCACCAACGGGTCAAAGTTGGACTTTTGTTAACACTGTAACTTTTGAACCGTTTGACCGATTTTCAAAAATGAGGTACCAATTTCCGGTTATATAGTTTTTCCGCAATTTCCGGTTTTATCAAAAACCTTTGAAAGGCCTCAACTCCTACAATTTTTGTCAAATCTTCTTCAAAATCACCAGAGATGATCTTCAGACCAAGCCTCACAAAATGTATCCAACAGAATTTTGATCCTCACAACCGTTTGTCCGGTACAGCCACTGAAATTCAGCAGAAAAGCTGCCAAACAGGAAGTGAAGTCATATCTCAGCAAATCTTTCAGATATCAACACCAAACTTGGTAAGCACGTGGAAGACACTACAACATGTTCCCATGTGCAAAGGCAACTTCATATCTTAAAAAATTATTGATATAAAGCAAATTGCATTAATCGCTAACGCTAAAATAATGCTTTACACATTTTTCATTCAAAAAGTGATACTCTGATTCAATCACAAGTTCATATGAAGACACTTGAGAATGTTTAGTACACAAATCTGAAAAAAAGTTGACTGTAAGATGAAAAGTAGATTTTTGGTGAATATTTGAAACATGCATGCTTGGCTAATTGCTAGCACGATTTCCAATGTAATCTCTCCCTCTCTCCTCCTTTGCTCCCGTGCCAATTCTCACAGACACTGACACACCAAAAGCTTGGCAATACGCACACACACCATTTCATGACATTGTGGCCTGACCAAGGCCCCGCTCTCTCCTTAGCTTGAAGCCAAGGCCCTTGTGGATCTTGACAGTATTGCATTTCAAATTGAATATCCCATTGGTAAGTCTGCAGCATGGATTTCTCTATACAGTGACAAATTGTGCAGAATATACATTTTTCCCTGGTTCGCAATCTTTGGAGGAACCCGCCATTGCTGCCTGCAGCTATATTTGGAAAATATTATTGTAATAATATAATGGAAAATTACCAAATGCTCCAAAGTGCATGCCAAATCTATTCACATCTAGGAGACAAAGGTTTATCACAATGTTAATTACTTGCGAAGACACCCCTGGAAGATTGTGTTGCCATGGAATGAGCCTATACCAATTATCTTATTTATCCTGGTAATGTTTTCTTTTAAATTGTTTTGTCCCTGCTTGTGTCATCCACAATGGCTGTGGCACATCTTGCAAATGAGAATTCTCATTGATCACAGTCTAGACCCTTGACTGAAGTTAACATAAATTACCTCTGAGAGAAAATAACCTTTGTTATCTTTTAATATGTGACAAGAAACAACTAACATGACTTTTGTGTGTGTGTGTGTGTGTGTGTGTGTGTGTGTGTGTGTGTGTGTGTGTGTGTGTGTGTGTGTGTAGGTACAGTGCCATCCATTGTGCGGCAGCTGTTCCCATGTCCCCTACAGAATTGGAGTTGATTCAAGAAATACAACAGACCTCATCCCCAGAAAAAGTCAGCAAATCTGGATTAACTGGTCATGCTTCAGTTGCCAAAGCTAATGTTAAAAAAAGTCAAGGGATTATGGGAATGTTTGCAAACAAAAACACTGCGAAGAATCAAGGGTCCAACATAGAAGTGAAACTGGAGAAGAAAGACGACGCACCTTCGGTAGTTGTTTTTACTGAATTAGTTACCTATATCTACCTATAATTGTGGTATGAAGTAGGGATGTGTATGGCAAGGCAATCATATGTATGTTTGCTGATACAGGTTGAAACCTTGGAAAGTAAACCTGCTGGCATGGCTTCAGCTGTGAACAACTTTTTTGGAAAACCAACAAGTAAGTGTAGAATTCCTTTGATTCTCTTGTAAATACACTTCGCAACTTTAAAGGCATTTCTGGTGAAACGTTCCAGCAAAAGATGATTGGTTGTAAGTATGCTGAAGATTTGTATGGGTGTAGGTGGTTAAGTAACAACAGTAAGAAGACCATGTGGAGTGTGTTTATTTATATATACGTTCATACATTTCTTTATTTACGTATTGTAAAGCATGAGTCACAGTTTTCAGCAAAGCTCTATAATTAGCTTACCATAAGTTACCAGGGTGGAGGTTTGGGTTTTGAAGAAATGTGTTTATGACTGCTGTGTACATGCAGGACATATTCAGATGTGTCTCTGCTCAGGGTAGTCAAGAACTCATTAATGGTAGAACATTCCTTCTTGAAATATTAACTGAAAACATTATTATTTTCACCTACGCACAGAATTAACTTGTTTTATAACATTCTCATTTGATTGTACAAGATGGTGCAAGGACATCTACTGTTATCTACTTAGTTGGTTAGTTTTGGATGGAAACTCTTTGCTGTCGCTTTAAGAAATTTGCTCGGTGTATAAATAGCGCTTGTATTATTTTGTTCTGTTGTGCTGTGACTGGACTTGGCATAATGTTGATTTAACTAAAATGTGTTACTCATTTCAACGTTATTGTACAAACTGTTTGTTGAATAGAAAAACAGGACAAATGCATCAAGAAAGAGGCTGAATCGTCAGCACAGTCATCTACGGTGGAGAGCAAACATCCAAAGGATGCAGAACTGCCATCCAAATCGGATGATGTCAAGGAGAAAGCACTTAAGGATTCTAAAGCTAAGAGGGAAAAAAAGGACGTTAGGAGGTGAGTCAGGTATTATTACAGCAGAAGTGATTAATGTGTACACTTCATTTACATTTAGTAAACATTTAGTCATTTAGCAGACTTCACTTTAGAAACTGAGTCTAAATGACCACTAGGTACTTTGATGAAAATAAACGATGCTTTGTTTACATTGCACCAATTCATACTGTAGGTCTTTCAGGGTACTGTATTCCTTTTCATTTTTCAGTGTTGGTAGGTGTGCTGTATTATCACCTATCAAACTCAGGCTAGGTTTGTCAGGGGGCAGTGGCAGTAAGTCAGCAAACCACTGGTTCTGTATTGGAGTCAGATTGGTTGACTGGTTCACCATCCCACTGTGAACTCATTCTGTCAAGTGTGAAGTGGGTCCCTTTTCCATTGTATAGGAAATTGTGTATCATCCTGTTGGTTACCAGGTGTTTGTTCTCAATCAGCAAAGTTTCATTTGTAACAAAATGTCAGTTGTATCTGATCTGCTTTGCTTTGTATGACTATTTGACCTAACCTATAGTAAGTCAAAGAGGCCTGAGCTGACTGATAGTGAGGATGAGAAGACTGAAAGCAGTAACAAGAAGAAAAGACGGAGGATAAAGAAGCCCCGGTCAGACAGCAGTGATGATGATGAAGGTATGAAAAATCTAACCCAGTAAACGAGGATGTTGCTAATAATATGGTGCAGAATTGTTTGTCACAAAGAAACTGATCGTTTAGCAGCCATTGCAGATTCACCAGCTAAACCTACTACGGTGACGACAGGAAGCCCTGAAAGCCAAGTGAAAGAAGAATCCTTGCCAACTCTGGAAGTAAGAACTCAAACATGTTTAAACAAGTCTTTCATATGTCTTTTGACATTTCACAAAGGCATAACTATTTTCAACACTATTTTCTTTCCTTCAGGTCTTTCCAGAAGGAAAGAAAAGGAAGAGGAGACGTGTTTTAAAGTCCAAAACATCTGTTGATGAGGAGGGTTGCATTGGTAGGATTTTTTTAATTCAATTCAATTAAATTCAATTTTATTTATATAGCGCCAAAACAATGAAATAGAGTCTAGAGTACACCATCTGAAATGGAATTGTGATAACTGGTGATGCATGCTTTTGTGATGAAAAAACAAAGTTAATTAATGATATTTCAATGATCGTGTATGTGAAAGAAAATCTTATTTATTAAATGTATGGCATCACTTTTCAGTGACTGAGAAAGTCTACGAGAGTGAATCATACTCCGAGAATGATGAAGTGGTGACCAGCCAACCGAAAAGGTCTGTGCTGCCAGTCCCTGGGAAGAAAGAGGAAGGAAGAAAAAGTGCGAAGCGTCAAGCGTCAAATAAATCATCTAAACAAGTCTCCATCATGGGATTCTTCCAGAAGAAATGAGCTCCACAGTTATCTGTCAAACTTTAAGATGTTTTTTTTTTTCTGTAATCAGCTTCTGGTTGATTATCTTGTATCACTCAATATAAAATGTTTCTGGTGAAGTTGCTTCAGTTTTGTGGAGACATTAAACTTGCTGTTTTTGTATTGGCCATTAGTTGTGTGCTGTAAGGGTTTACATGGATATGTCACTTGTGAAACAAACAAAAAAAATAGTTTTCATTTTGAGGCAGTTGAAATTCCCCTCTCATGATTTACTTGCATGTTCTGTATAGGTGGTCCTTATTGTAGGATTACATGCATGTGGTCAAATGTGGGGCTATTCTTTCAAATAACATTTCTGATGGTACATATAACCCAAAATGTCTGAAGGAAGTCATTGAAAATGGCCATGTATTTAAATATCCAAAATCTAGCAAGGAAGCCAATACCTTTTTAGGCTGCAGGATATTCCTCCTTAGTATGATTTTGATCAATTTGATGATGGATTATGATTTATGATCAGCCTTTTTAAAAATCTCATATTTGACAAGACTCTGACGCCACATTATTACCATTAATGATTTGTGTATTAAAATGAATTGTACTGTTCTGAAAAGTCAGTCCCTGGGAATGTGCATCATTGTCAAATGAATCCTCTTGTAATCCTATATATAAATGTCTAGATGGTCATGCTCTAACAAGGTTGATCGTTTGCAAAACTGCCCCATTCTGGACCAAAAGTTGTGATACAGTAATACTATTTGGTAACAGTACCTTGCGTGGGTACTTTTTATAGTTACTGGGTCTCTTGGCAGCCATCTTGGATTTTCCCTTTAAAAATGCCTATAATGGATCTGACATTTTGGGCATCCCTTATGAAATGATGAAATACGTCTTATAGAGTGTCTTTGGTGCTTCTATCTGCCACATCACTTTTTTTATGTTTCCCCTACTATATATGAAATAATACTATGGCAACACCATAGATTTTCACAGGTCTCCAGTAGAAACCACTATAAACAGAATAAGCTTACTAACAATCACCAGACGTAGATCTAACTTCTAGGCAGACTTGGTGTGTCAAGTATTAGGTGAGTGCAAAGTGATTGGTTAAGAGCCAAGCTACTGGGCTGTACATCCTAATGTGGTATAACCAGACCCAAATTCAGTTTGTGAATAGATTAGTGTATGAGCCAAGGGCCTCAAGGGTCATCACTACCACTTGATAGAAACTTGGATCTGGTAGCCTCTTAAATTGACCTCTTTTTGGGAAAGTCTTTCGTTTAAATTTCTTTTCTGGTGGAAGATATATCAATATGAAGTAGAAATCCCAAATATTAGAGCCATGAGGGAATTTGTATTAAGTTACAGCCACTTTTACAGAAGGGGGAGGGGTAATTTACAATTTTCAATTATAGAGCAAGTTTAGGGGTTTCATAAAGTTTTTTTTCTTTTCATTGTGCCTATGGGGACAGATATTGGCAACATTTCATAGTGATTTGTGTCAGCCCCTAAAAAACAAAATGATGTTGAGTCGATGAGCCAGAAACCCAGAAACCCATTCTGTACCCTTCTGTACCCTCCAATCATGGGTCTTCGTTCAACTTAGTTGCTGGGCAACACTGGACCTTCGTCAGATTTCTACAGGTTTGCCATATTCTTTTAACCAAATTTACAGAAACGCATCAATGGTCAAAATGTGAAAAAGATGCTTGGGATCCAGAATGGGTAAACGGAGCATGGGTCTATGCAGGATCTGTTAAGGGTTCTGCAAACCCACATTACCCAAAGAAAGGCATGGCGGATCCAGAAAGGGATTTGTCAAGGTGTGGAACAGACCTACAGGGTTCTGTTAATCTTGACTAAGTTAGTGTAACTGAAAAATATCAATCAATGTTGATGGAGACACTAATAGTAGCCTAGATATCTCTCAATCATATAAATGTTTTCATGCCAAATGCAGCCTTCAGCTTCCGCAAGCTTGGCCAAACTTTTTGGTTTCTGCTGCGAAGGGAGAGGAGGTATAGGGGTGGACAAATGATATAATGGCCTCAAACTGCTTAGGCTGGACAGTATGAAAAAATGTAGCTTGCTAGCCAACAGCTGGCCAGGCTAACATACACTTCCTTTAACTCTGTCTCAAGAGGAGACAAATATAATGTGAAATACCACATCATGACATCTGTGTAGCAGAGGTGTAGTCAGACCACACAGCATCTTGTGGCTGGAGGCACAAAGGGATGTTGTGTGACTGTGGAAACTGTATCACGAGATATGCTCTACTTGCATGTCAACATATTCAAGTTACTTAGATTTAAATCAAGAGACTGTACATGGATGGAGTGTTTTATTTTCTTGGCTAGAGTCAGAAATGGAAGAATAAGCATGACAAACATAGACCAGTTTATAATCAGTTTTAACCATTACAATGGACATTGAAATGTGTAGGTAAAATCATTTATGCACTGAACGCAGGCTGTACAGGGAGCAGTGATGGCCTGAATCTGTCAATGTAGCTGACTGGCTTAAGTAAATACAATGTATCTGGAAAAAAACCTGTCCAATAATATCACTTCAACTTCATACTTTGGAGTGGAGCGTAATTGTGTTTTCCATGACCATGAACATAAAACCCGTTATGTTATGAAGTTTTATGAACTTTTTCCCAACATATGTTTATACTGATATTCAGGTTTTTAAGCTGATGAAAATTCAGCTAAGCCCTCTTCAATTGAGAAGTGAGGTTGAAACTGAATGCACATAATTCATAATTCTAAAATGAATACTCGATTCTCATTATATTTTCTGTGTTGTGCAGGGTAAATATGGTGCATGGAATGGTTTGCAAACATAACTAGTTCTAGAATCTTTACATCACTTTAAATTTGACTCATGGGCACTTTTTGCTCAGATAATTTGAAGGCATCACAAACCGTCTTAAAAGGTGCTGCCATTGGTTAAAATTACATTTCTGCTCCACAGGGCAGGATACAAACAATTTCTCTTGTACAGTGTAAACCACTTTTTTTCAGATATAAAAGATATAAAAATCATTTGTACACATAATAATCTACAAAGGTAAGCGACAAAGGATTTTCTTCTGTTGTCTTTCCTCTTTTTATGTCAAACAAACAAAACATGACAGAGTTTTCTATAATTATAATTGAATAATATTAAACAATTAATACACTGACCTATATCTGTACAAACAAACAAACAAACAAACCAACAAACAAAAAAGCCTCAACCAAGGTTCAGAGCTGCATGGTTAGGAATGTGTTACAGAGTATTTGAAAAAAAAAAAAAAAAACGGATGGACACCAAAGGCCTAGGCTATTCAAAAGCCAAATGTAATTTATTTGTGCCTGAAGGTGAGTGTCCTTATTGTTTAACACATAAAACACTTACTCTCTGAAGCCTCCTTGAGATAAATAAAATACAAATAAAACACAGACAGAACAAATTATACTAAAGGACTGCTCCACTGTCCAGTGAGTATGCTGACAAACATCCTAAGAATCCTATGGTTTGTAAGTTCTCATGGAACAGATTTCCTTTGAGGGTCATTCCACCTCAGCTTCATCTAATGTGTTCTGCTTGATCATGTAAGATTTAAATTTTAATATTGAATTTAATATTTTTAAATGAACATATAGTGTATGTGCAAAATATTAGATCAATATGACAACTGGTTTTGAAATAGTTATTTAAGAGCACATAAGTTCGCTTTTATCACAGACATCTATGAACAAGCGAACATCACAGCTTTTAAATGGCTTGATATGTGGTCATAGTACTATTGTCATCATATCTATACTGAAATTTCACATCAACATTACCTGTTTTAGTAGATCCCAGAAATAGAAGTATAGGTGCTTGGAGCTTGAGATGCAAAAACGGGTTATATGTAAGCTTATTTAGACAACTGTGAAGATATACTATGAACTGTATGAGTTTGAATGAAAATTATTTTTTCCCCTCTGATTCCTTGAAAGTTTCTGAATCTAAGACACCCATTACCAATTTCTATCTAGCAAATTGTCCAGCTATTTAAAAAAAAAAATCGAAAGTGAAAATACAACAAACTTGATATATGATATAGGGTATAGGTATATGATATGGTATAGAGCATACAGAACTAATTTAAAACGCAACCCATGTGCAAACATTCTCACATCAAATTTTATGAAATTTCGTCCATGGGGGTGCTACAACTGACATGTTATGTATTATCGATATTATAACTGACATATCTATATTCATTTATCATGCACACAGAATGGACAGCTAGAGGACCATGAGAAGCAATTAGCTGAATTTGACAAAAAGTGTCTTGAATTAAAATTGCAGACGGCACCTTCAAGCCTTCAAAATTTCAAACCTATGTCTTTATCTTGTGTAGAGAACTTTGTTCTCATATTATAGTGCACTTTGTTGTCATATTAAAGTGCACTTAATGTCTTCTACAGTAACTACTAAAACTAAACACTAAAAGTGAAACTGATCTAATATCTTGCACATGGAATATGGTCATAGATCTTCATTATAACTTCATTATAATAATGGTAATGCGATAATATTTTTCCATATTTAGTGAATTGAGACAGAATGACCCTTCAACAGTCCTTGTGTCTTATCTGATATGGTATCTATTGTAGTTAGCATTGTAGTTGCATATCCAATGTATGTGCACATTCCAGAGAGTGGATGGTTGCATGTGTGTGTGCATGTGTGTACAGTTGCACTGATTTCTTTGGGTAACAATTGTCCAGGTACTACATTTATCAAGCCAATCATCAAGCCTGAGCCTGTGATGTCATTCACACGCGTGAGGAGAGATGCATTCCAATGGAAACTACCACAGATGTTAATCCACTCCTAGCAAACGCAATATAGGGAAAACGGTATAACGAATATAGTGCAATGTTAATGCAGTTTCATGCTTTATTTTTTTCTTTTGCATTGATATAGCTGATATAGCCAGTTAGCTAGCTAAAAATGCTATCTCAACATCTTTACACAAATCAAATAAAGCATTACACAGCTCTAGCCTACAACCATTGTGCTTTACTTGCTATACCGTCTTTGTTATTTTCACTATGCATTTGTTAGGAGAGGAGTGTGGATCTACGCTCACGTATTTGAATGACATCACAGACTCAAGATTTACACCGATTGGCGAGATACTTCATGTCCCTGGTACAACAAAATAAATGTAGTACCAGGGACAACTGTTACCAGAGGAAATCAGTGTATGTATAGAATGCGTCGCGGCTTCATGGCTAAGGCCTTACTGCAGGGTCCTTGGAGAAACAGACATGGGTATGTATAGACAGGTGGGGGAAAGGACAGAGTTAAGGAGTGCTGTTACTTCTCTTCCCCACCAGGTGGTGACGTCTGGGACTCTGGAATACACTCATGAGGTTTGGCGGAAGTAACAAATCCTGGCAGGCAGTCGCACTTGTAGGAGCCCTCTGTGTTAAGGCATACTCCATTCTTACACAGTGCCACATTGTCATTGATATCCTCACACTCATTTATGTCTATGAGTTAAAAAGAGAAAAGCACAGTAAAGTTAGTTGTTGATGATGATGATGGCATATCATGCAATTTTGAGACAACGGTTAATATATGGGACATGAATATGAACCCCAAATAACACCTATGGTGAAGCTTAAAGGTGAGTCCTGGTTGTGACCCTACTGAACAAGACCAAAGGTCCAAGAGTGAACTCTTTTGTTCCTTTGGAGACTGTCAAGAATGAGCCTCACAGGACTTGGAACATGGTCCATTTCTTGGCAGCCCAAGGACACCATTGCACAATTTTTTCTCATGGAAACATTTGCTCAAAACATGAGGAAACCAACATTTTATGAATCTTCAAGGGTAGAGGTTGTAGCAGAAAACATTAAAAGGTGCTGCATCTAAGAATTTTAGTTTAAAACATTCAAAAATGAACCAACAGAATGTCAATAATTGTTTTGACATAATGTCTAAAATGCCTATGTACTGTGGTGCCCAGATATAAAGTTAGCATGCTAACCAGCTAGCCATATCAATGTTTTCATGCTACATGTAGCCTTCAGCCTCTGTCACCTTGGCTTAACTTTGTATTTACTTCTGCAAAGGGAGAGTAGGTAGGGGTGTACAAACATAGTAATAATATACAGTCCACAATCTGCTTGTATGAATCTCTGTATGAAATATTTTGGCTTGCTAGCCGACAGCTAGGCAGGCTTGCATATAGCCCATCGAAACAAAGAGACTGAGGAGAGAATTGCCTAATTTCTAGGTGGTAGGGTGAAAAAAGACTGGTGAAGTATCAGATCAAAAGTAGGCCTATCCATTATGAAACAACCCAGTAAATCGTTACACTTGCAATTCATGATATAAATAAAATGGTCTATTTTTCATTAATTTATAAAACATGCCAATTAATTGTTAAAAGTTGAACTGTCACCACGCGTTTGTATGCATTAACGTGGTGTTTTAGCCTTAACCCTTTGAACCATTTGTAAACCATAAAATAGGTTCTATATTTTTTTTAAATATATAGACATGCATTCTTCCAAAACGTGTCTGAGCACTACAAATCCCAGCCTGGATCTCTGTTGTTTTTATACTGCTATCTGTCTAATATTCACACTGCAATACCTTTTCTTCTCAAACCCTTGATGACCACATCTTTTTTTTTACCACCAACCAGGTCTCAGACTGATTGGGCCTCATTGAGATAAGTGTCTCTAACTCAAATATTTGGGAATGTGGACACATTAAAACATCCCAGCAGGGCCCTTCATGTAAACATGCAGGAAGAAAAAGGATATGGAGGATATATATTTGTTGAGAGACTGATATCTATTAATTTAATTTAGTAGATTATTGATTATCTATTGTATTTATCCTACCCATCACTATGTTCATAAACCATTTAACGAAGTTTAAAAAAACTCAAGCTTCTTACCCATGCAGGCCATCTTGGTGAGGTCAAGCTCATAGCCGTCAAAGCAATCACATGTGTAGCCCTCCCGTACACGCACACAGCGGCCATTTTCACAGCCATTCAACACACCACATTCCTCTGCTCGCAGACCCTCGAAGCTGTCATAGCGGTCTGTAAGTAAACAAGAACAATGAGAGTTTTCCAAGGAGCTAATGCCTCATTATTTCCACTGGTGCCTCCAGCTGTCTGACACATGAAATAATGTTTGAATTTGGTTGCTAACCTCTAAAAGAAATATTTGTATACAAACAAGTTGAAATAAATTAACGTTTTTGTCGTAAACTAGTGAGCTAACTAGCTAGCAACCAACAGATTTGCCTCATAAACACCAACAACAGCACAGCTGGCATTGATAAAAGGTAGCCAGCTTGCTAACCGATATATTTTGGCAGTACATTCTGAGAACGCAGTGCTTACATTTCCACTGGGTTTTGGACCCAGGGTTTTCAAACTATATAGCGAATAGCCAGATCCTTTTGAAATGAATTAGCATGTGATTATCTTGGGGCTTATGTGTGTGTGTCTGACTGTCTGTGTGTCTATATTGGTGTGTTCATACTGACAGGTGTGTGTCTATACTGGTGTGTTCAAGCCCAATAAGCATCAACAGCAAGGTGTGGGATCATTCCATGTTCAGTGTACTTGTGATTTACCTGTGAAGTCATCCAAGAGCGAAGGCGATTGATTTTCTCTAGGCCGGTAATCAGGCACATTGATTGTCTCCCTGGAATTGTAATCACTGGAGGGGTCTGTGAACAGGGGCACTGTCTGGGGGTCCTCGGGGTCATAGTATGTCCCACCACCTCCTAGGGACCCATAGTTATTCCAGTATGGACCAAATGGGCCTTGTGGTGGTAGATCAGGGCCATACTCATAGCCAGGTCTCTCACGCAGGCCGTCTGAGCCTCTGCTTGGCAGGTTACACAACGCGGCAAAGTCCTCTGCATCACACATACACACACACACACACACACACACACACACACACACACACACAATAGAAGAACATTTTAGCACGTATTCATTGGGCAGATATTTTATCCACAGAAGGGCCACACACACACGGTGCATTACTTTCGGCCTATTAATGAACTGTCAGTTTCTACTTAAAAGAGACTCAACTCAACCCATGCCAAAACAGAAAAGATACTAACCAGATGACTTCAAGGGACAGAAGGCACATAGTTTGCCCCAGGCAATGCCATGGAGACAGCAGCATTCCGTATACGTGGTCCTGGTGCCAATCAAAGGGTGGGTACACATGTCATCGTCAGTGAGCTGCCGCCAGCAGATGTCCATGTGGATGTCATCCTCCAGACCCTGCCCGTCTGTGATGCGGAGAAAGTTAGGTGAGACACAGAGAGAGGAAGGAGAGATTGTTTTTATGGACATCTACTCAACCCATCTTGTTAGACTAAGAGATCAACCATAACGAGGAGAAGTACTACCACAATCACACGTCATGTCAATGTCAGCAATTGCTGAGATGAGGGTCTCTGAGTCTGAGATGAGGGTCTTTGGGTCTGTGTTAAAGGTCTCTGGGTCTGAGATGAGGGTCTCTGAGTCTGAGATGAGGGTATCTGAGTCTGAGATGAGGGTCTCTGGGTCTGAGATGAGGGTCTCTGAGTCTGAGATGAGGGTCTCTGGGTCTGAGATGAGGGTCTCTGGGTCTGTGTTAAAGGTCTCTGGGTCTGAGATGAGGGTCTCTGAGTCTGAGATGAGGGACTGGGTCTGAGATGAGGGACTGGGTCTGAGATGAGGGTCTCTGGGTCTGAGATGAGGGTATCTGAGTCTGAGATGAGGGTCTCTGGGTCTGAGATGAGGGTATCTGAGTCTGAGATGAGGGACTGGGTCTGAGATGAGGGTCTCTGGGTCTGAGATGAGGGTCTCTGGGTCTGAGATGAGGGACTGGGTCTGAGATGAGGCTCACCGTCTGTGCTGTTTACAGAGATACACCGGCGGCGCGTGTTGTCCAGGATGAGAGGAGGGCTGCAGAAGCAGTTGAAGGACCCTGCTATGTTCACACATACCCCTCCCTCACATGTCCCCTCATCGAGACATTCATCATGATCTACAACAGACACAGAAGCACATACACCAACAGTTTAAAAATGCCCATAAGTAATTCATAGGCAATTTGTGGGATGCCCTTAAATGTCACACGTTCTATTTCAGTACCCTGAACGGTATTTATGCAAAAAGAATGAATGAAATACTCACCGACACATTCGAGACGGATATTATCATAGTAGTACCCATTTTGACAATAGCATGAGTATGACGAAAAAAGGTTGGTGCAGATTCCATTTTTACAAATCTCGGGTTCAAACATCGAACATTCATCCGCATCTAAAAAGAAAGAGATTGGGTTCTGTAAAGGTGTATGTCAGCTATATGCAGTATATCTTTATGTGTGTGCATACATGTTTGAGTCTGTGGATTACATAACGAACGCACACACAAAATCTCTACCCATATGGAAAAAAGTCTGTAAACATACAGAAGCATACAAATGGGTAATTCCTTTACAGATTTAGCCCCAAAAGGCAGTGCATGAATGGTATGGATGTCACAAGGCAAACGGCAGTAGGCACCTTTGAAAAGCTGGAGTCCAAAGCTTGTGGTCACAGGCAGCACACCATTACCCTTCGGACATAACTGGTCATACTCAGCTGGAACAAGGGAGGGAAAACAGATGTGAGTTTGTGTTGTTCTTACTCTCTCCTGCCACTTCATCTAAGCACAGGCTATATATTATGCTTGAACAGGAAGAGGGTGTCTGTAGTTGAGGGGGGGAGTCCTATGAGGTCTGACACCGAGAGGGCAAGGGTGGCATGGGTTACCTCTCCCAGTTGGAGGGCAAGGGTGGATTTCACAGTTGTCACCCCAGCCAGCGCCCACTGTGCAGCAGCACTCTTCTTTGGTGGTGTTGCGCGAAAGCACGTTGTGGCAGAAGTTGGCATCGTTCAGGTTGTAGTAGCACTCCTTCATCTCCTTACCATGTGAGGGAGCCAACGAGAGAGGTGAAGCTTCCTCTGAGGGATTGTTCAGAGACGAGAGTCAGAATAGGTTGAGGAAAGAGAGAGAGAAAGACTAAGTGAAAGAGCACTGGCAGGTTTGGTTTAGATTTTCCTCCATTTGTACTTTGATTAAGTCAAATTCAAGGTGTTCACAAGACCAATGCAAGTAACAGGCTCAGACAAGCAGGGTAGGCATCACTGTAATGGCACCACAGTGTCTGTGAAGGACCAACATTGATCTGATTTATTTTTCAATGTTTAACGTTATTAAAACGCAGTTATGGTTTCTGCTCTTCCTGTAGGCCCTTTTGGACAATGTAGTGCTCTAGTTGTGCTCTGATGAACAACTAGAACAATATGAGCACTGAACTGTGTGACTGAAGAGCTGAATAGCTACATCACTTTAGACTCTTCTGACTTAATTTGTTTTGCATACCTTCAACTCAGTCTATATGTTTTCTTGTACAGATCACATGTTAACAAGAAGTCAGAATGATTGGCTAATGACCTGGTTGTGCAACAGACAACTTTGAATCTATGTTTATTCATCTATACATTTATATACATTATATGGCTGCTGTCAAGGTTAGAAAAGATGGCATATTGTAAAGTGGTTCTGGTGATGTTCTGGTTTATCAGAAGTGTGACTGTGTATTACGCTGAGTGGCCGCACAGCCTCTCAGCCCTTTGCTTAGTTAATGGGTGTCACGGCTCACCACCTTGGTATGGAATCTGCTTGATGAATGAATTGTTTACTTCGATGTAGACTTCTGTGATCTCTGTGTTTTGTGATGTTGTTGACTTCTGTGATCTCTGTGTTTTGTGATGTTGTAGACTACTGTGATCTCTGTGTTTTGTGATGTGAGCTACTAGTTGATCCAATCACGAGTGCTTCTGTTGTCACTGAAGCTCTTCCAATGTTATACGTCTTTAGAGCATTAGGATATCATGGGCAATGCATAATCCTCCAATCCTCCAGGTCTCCAGTTTTGGGACCACAATGTTGATTTTGGCACAACTATAGAACAACGTTAATGGGTTGTGCGCTATATTCACATATCAGAGCTGCATTGGTCCTAAACCAGACTGATTATACCTGGCTTCCAGGAGACAGTTTAGATGAGTAGTAAATCATACAATGCGTCATTATAGTCGACTTATGTAGTTGCACTTTGCACATTTGTAGTGAAAGTGTGGTGATTGTGCCTGTATGTTTGTCAGGCGTATGTGAATACTTTTGAGTGTACCAAGAGAAACAACCTCTTCGATGTTTGTGTGTCTGTGTCTTACCCACTAAGCCTGCCCGGATACTGCGGCATTGGTTACTGATGGGATCGAACTCCTCATTCTCATTGGTGCAGATGCACAGGAAGCTCCCTTCCACATTCTCACACAGAGCCTCCCCACAGTAATCTGTGCTTGTTTCACATTCATTTATGTCTGCAAAAGAGGACACAGAGCATCAGCCACACACACTTCTATACAGACACACATACCGACACTCAACACCATTTTATCTTTTTTGTTCACAGCGTGAAACATACCCACACACACTTGGGCATCCAGTGCATTGGTGTATCCACGATAACACTGACACCTGTAGGAGCCATCTGTGTTCTCACAGAACCCATGCTCTCCGCATATTGTCTCATTTATACACTCATCAATATCTGGAGAGGAAAGAAGAAAAAAAGACTGAGACTAACCTGTTCATTACAATCATTTCTACTTCCTGCAGTTAAAGACAATTACAAACACTACAGCTGTCACACAGTTTAGGAATTCAATCCAACTTCATTTGTAAAAACATTTGAAATGAATATAAACTGAATCAAATGAACATTGTTCAACTAAAGGATTGTAAAAGATGCCTGACCATAACCGTAGCCACAATATCCTCTAAAGGTAATATATAGACTTAATAAGAGTGACAGATTGTCGGGCAAGCACTTTCCAGGCAGTGTTATGGAAGCTACTTTGAAAGCATAGCTTTTTAGAAATCTAGTTTCTCTAGTTTGGTTAACTAAGCTACATAGAAAAAGTAAAAACTACTTTGTAATAAAGTACATGTGATACGAAATTGTAGCAAAATATAATACAGTGCCTGCTTGTTCACAGGTCATACATACACCAAAAATAAATAAAATACCCCACTATTCATGGAAAAGTGCAAAGAATGTTAGCTTCGGTTTTGTATACAATGGCCATCAGTCAGACACCTGCCTTCCAGAAACTAGACTCCAGGTGGGGGTATTGCACCAAGAAAGATTACTTGGTTAGAGTCTGTTATACTGTTATATAACTCTCTATGCATGCAAACGGTCTGCAATGTTACAAAGCCCAAAGCACATGCCAGAGGGAGTAACGGTCTCCCAGAGAAACTACTCTTTCTCAGCTGCCTTAAATGCCTTCTTGGAATGCCTTGTTGGAATTCCAGCTCTGTTCCCTTGTTACAAGATGATGTATCTCCATCGCCTAGCTGACCAATCTGAGCACACTGGGCTCATTGGGGGGCTTGAAGACACACAAGTTCCATCAGAACATTGCAGACCGAGGGTGAATAGACATGAGAGAAATAATGTGTTTTTAGAACATTGAAGCATTTAAATCTATTCCAGTAGATACACCCCAAAAACAGAATTATGCACATTGCAAATGAACATAATAGGTCCTCTTTAATGTAGTTGAACTACCAGCAAGCTACTGCAAAATGCAGTTAAACTAGTTTAAGTACATGTAGTTCACTATTCCCCAACACTGTACCCAGGGTGGGTTTCCAGTTGGGTGCCAACATCTTTGCCTCATGGATACACAAGAACACAAGATTAATAGCCAATCTCTTGATCCATACATACTACATGACTGATACAGGCTACATAGTTACTCTGTAGAGAAAAGACTTGAAGCTAGTACTGGTCAAATCAAAATGACCAATAACTGTTGGCATCTATACTATATAGTATTTCATAATGAAATGTTTTAGAAGTAGAAATACCTTCATTTGAACGGACATACAGTATATGGGAGATTTAGTTTATGGCAGTATAATTCTGTTCCAGCATTTGACCAGAAGGGGGCAGCTGACTGAAGCAAATCAACAAAACCCTGCTCCTGAAACACTCCTATATCCAGAAGTAAAGCCCCTTAGCTGTTTTAGCAATATCTGTGACACACACTATCCTGTCATAGATAGTCACTCGATAGTCACTAGAAAAATAAAGTGTTTAAAGAGTCAAAAGGGATCTCGGTGAGGTTACAGGATGGGTTGAGTGAACACATTTGATCATTCTGTGTTTTACTAGCATTTTGTATCCAGCCTGAGCAAGGCCGGCTACAAATTCCACTCTGTCAAGTACAGCGCACATCTGGAATACTTTTACGGAGGCCCTGCCTCTACCAAATGAAAAGAGACTTGGGCTCCCTGAGCACATCAGATAGATTTGATTACATAATGACTGGCTCTCAGATCGTGATGGACAATAGGAAGAGGTCATTGCCTGATGTTGGAAAGCTTAACTGAAAGAGAGGAAGCATGAAGGCAATCCAGTGATCAGCACCCAGCAGAACAGTCTCAAATTCGGTCAGAGGTATATTATCCCATTTTCATGTTCATAACCCATTCTCTGCTGTTATTGTTTGGATTCTTCCAGTTTGACCACTGCGCCCTTCCTTTGGTTGCTTGTACTGAGGAATTTGCTAAACATCTTCAGCTGGTAAAATGGAAAATGAAATATAGCTGCCGGCAGGGATGTGGGCCCAGCAGGTCAGAGTTGCCATGGAAACTTGATGGATGTCATGATGTCGAGAGCATGGCCATAAGCTCTCACAGCAGTTCCATGTCAGTTGACTAAAGATTGGCTGAGATATGAGCTCACTTCTGGTTTTGCGGTCATCTGCCAATTTTGGTGAAGGAAAAAAAAATGTGGCCTGTGTAAAATTGTGTGTTCACCTTGGGACATCATATGGTATTAACACAGATATATACATATATTGGTTCAATACTTAAATGTAAACATGAATGTATGTATACACTGTAACATTTCCAGAGAAGTAAGCTGCAGTGTTACATACTATTGGCCCCAATTTCATTAATGGGCAACTGATAAGGAGCAAACTAGTGCTAACTAAATGCAGAACTAAAGCTAACTTAATAACTTGGCAATATCATTTAGCTTATTTAATAACTTGGCAACATCATTTAGCTAATTTTAAACCATGAGCAAGACCCTAAGCGTCAGCATGGGTGGGTCACCTTTAGTTCATGCACGACATTGCTTATTGCTTTGCTTATTGCCTGTCAATGAAGTTAGGGCCCTGTGTGGGTGGGACATCTGTTGCTAGGATACATACAGGATATAGGACAACACTAGGATATTAGCACTACAGTGATGCTAGGTACCATAACTAACAAAAACATGAGAGGAGAGCACTATTATGAGCTCGGCATAATGAATCTGTCCTTCAGCATGAACCTTTACCAAAAGCCTGAACATTCAGTAATGACAAGAGAGAGGTGAAGATATATAAGATATAAGGTGGTCATATGCATGTGTGTGTTTGTCTCTGTGTAACTGCTGCCATAAATGCAGAATGAGTCTTAAATTTTTTTAAGAATGTGTATAAAAACAAAACAGAAGTGGGTCAGTTGACTTTAGTGAAGAGAGAGAGCTGTGTGGACACGAAAACCAACAAAACACTATCATTCAGCATGTCTGGATACATGTCTGCGACTGTAGCGCAGATGTCAGTCAGGGGTCTACATGGAAATGCACAGCCCATGACACTGGGTGGCTCTCAGCCAGCCCTTCACAGCTCTGTGATAAAAACTCAGCCTCACATGTGGAGGTTATCGTACACAAGGGGTAGTTTGAAGGAGGGAGTGGAATGATACCAGGCATTAGTGAGCAGGTATGTGGTGGTGGGAGGCTCACCACAAGAATGACATGATACATTTTATTAAAGGGTAATGGGTGTTAAACCAGGTGGTTTACGTGGAGAAACACACACACACACACACACACACACACACACCCACCCACACACACACACACACACACACACACACACACACACTTAACTTATTCAGTGTCTTGTAGAAATAATGGCAGTATTCAGTATTCCTGAATATAACTGGGCTTTAGAAAATACGCTTCTACACATTCTACTCTTAACACATTTTACTCTTAAGAGCATTGGAATCTTGACATACACCCACGTAACGGAACGCAGACACTGAAACATTTGTTTTTATCGCAGCTGCTGCCATTTTATTCTCTTTGTGACGTAACTACTGTCTGACTGCGCTTTGGAACAGCCAAAGACAACCACAACCTCTGACAGAGGTCCGACAAGCACATAAAAAGTAACACCACTCACAGCAGTGTAATTACAATGTCTGGATTCGCCCATGGCCTAAATAGCCAATGATTTTTACAAGCCTTTCTTTTGGAAATTTAACAAATTTGGAAATTGGGCACCTCCTTCTAGACATAATATAAGGTAATGATTGAACCACCTCCCTGCCTCTCCCATGATGCTACATGACAAGAGGTAATTGTGTGAGATGTTTCTGTATCTGTGTTAGTTACATTTACACTCAGTCACACTTACACTTACGCTCTTTTTATCCAAAGCGACGTACAAAGGAGAAAACAATCAAGCTACGAGCAATAGAGACCTAGTGTAACAATAAATACTACTTTACATAAGAAATAAAAAGTGCAGGAAAGTAACTACTGTAAGTGCGAGTTAAGTACTAGTTAGTGGAGATAGCATTAGAGGAAAGATAAGGAGAGGTAGAGGAAGGAAGAGGAAGTGCAAGTTAGGAAAGGAGGAGCTCCTTTAATATTGTTAATATTCTTATTCTGGCTGAACAATGGTAGGGATTTGAGCAAATGTCCATTCTACAGAGAAAAGAGTTCAGTTCAGATGCGTTGTGTTAGTAGGTAAGTAGCTCTGCATTTGATGTGTGGAACTCCCCACCCCCACACCCACACCCATCCCAAACATGTTCTTCTCCCCCCAAGAGGTCCATAAAAACTGTGCTTGGAAAGACATCTGAATAGTTTTTCATCAGCGAAATATGCACAAATCATCTATCTCACACAGAACAACAGTCACGTTGTGGTGAAACTTCAGTACCAACAGCACCAACGAACTTGAATACAGAAGAATTACTGTTAAAAGGCACATTACCAAGACACTCTGCAGATACCTCATGTAGAATGTCGTTATAAGTACAAGTATAAGGAGAGCAGTAGTACTGTAGGCTAATACTTCATGATTGCTTAGCGCGTTTAATTCTGTCCAGATCTGCTACAGTTGCAGATTGTAGACAACTAAACAACTTTCATTAGGAGCATGTTACTTTCTATTAGACATGGACCACCATCACCAAAAATAAAACTGAAAGTTTGCTAGAGCATACTTTTTTGAAAGACTTTGACTACTTCTTGAAAGCTATCTGGAAAAAGATTATCTGTTCCATGCGATTCCTATTTCCTCTACAATGTGTAATTGTTCCACCAGATCTGGTCGCTCTTAAAAGACTGGTAGCCATATCTGCCAATTATTTTGCATTTTACACAGCACGCAGACAGGAGGGGGTGTACAAGTGGTGGTTAGCAAGAACTAGTAACAACACTAACATCTCTGTCACCTTTAAGCCACTTTTCATTTGCTCAAACAGCTGAAATGTCTGTGCTAGAATACTACACACACATCTTGACATGTCTTCTGGTACACCTCTGCAAGAACAAAGTAGGCACTGTGTTTTTCCGAAAAGGAGCATGATGAAGCAGAGGGAGTGGGGAGAGGCAGGTATTTATGATGCTTCCTGCGGAGAGCTCATACGCTGTAGCCATTACTCAGAATTCCCTCATAAGGTATATGCATTCTTTCTATAGAGCTACTATCCTACTGTTGATAATTCCAGTGCTAACATTGACAATATCATTTCAATGACCTCCCTCTATAGATAGAAATGAATGATCAATTATGAATATTGCTGTTAGTGACTCAACACAGGGTCCAAGCTGCTTGCAGAAATTGCCCTTCACTGCCCTTGACTGCCCAGACTATGGAGAAGATAATGGATTTGTATCACATGGTTTATGATGCTATTAGATAGACTGATACTCACCACAGTCACCGTTCTCATCGCTATAGAAACCAGGCTGGCAGCCCATGAAGCAGCGGTAGGAACCCAAGGTGTTCTCACAATGCCATGTTCCGCACACATTACTGCCATATTCTTTACACTCATCCAGATCTGTTGATACCACACACACACACACACACACACAGACACACACACACACAAACACACACATTTTAAGGGGATTTCTTTATAAAAAAAAGTTTAAAGACGGATTTCTTGGGACAGACTACATAACAGCAGAGCATTTCTTCATTCCTTCCCTTCCAAATAGTAAGAGAAGTGTGGTACTATGAGAACTGTGGTTGACTTGATAATTTAAACTGCATATATTCCACCCCGTCCTTGGTGTTACGGTAGATTGACAAGAGTTAAGGCTTTCCTTTATATGACCACTAGAGAACATGGCAAATGATGCTCACGGAGGTGCTCAGTGTGTGAGTAAGCGCACACACATACCCATTTACAGTACCTTCACAATCCCCTGCGTCTGCAGAGAATTTGTAGCCCGCCTCACACACACACTGATAGGAGCCATCTGTGTTGAGACACTGGCCCTGAAAGCACACAGTGCCCTTCTCACACTCGTCCACATCTGAGAGAGGGAGAGAGGGACAGAAAGAGGAAGAAGAGGAGGACAAGATCATGTCAGACATTACAGAGATGTGCAGCAACGTTTGCAGCAATTGTGCAGAATATTGTTTTCCTTAAGTGGAAAATATTAAGGATTTAAGAAGAAATAATTAACTATTAATACAGCCCTTGATGGACAAAAATATACAATTTAACCATTCAGAATATCAAACTTTGGATGAATCACCCCCTGGAAACGTACACATTCAGTCGAACTTGTGACACTATACAGACCTCCAGGCCCCTACACTGAAATCTTATCAGAGATATCTGACTTCTTGTCCACCTTACTAGTTAAGACTGTGCTTATAAAAGTGCTTATACCGGGAGATTTCAATATCAATATGGATGTCGGAAATGACAGTGAATACACCCACACATCTTGATAACCATACTATTGACCTAGTGTTAACATATGGCATAACAAATGGACATTTAACAGTTCTGCCACAACACCCATTCATAACACACTTAATTACTTTTAATATGGCATTAGATTATGGGCTACCGATATTAATTCACTACTATAGCCGATGCTTATCTACAGACTACAGCAGACTTCATGATAAAAATTCCATCTGCACTCTGCTAAGGTTCTGACCTCCGGTGAAGTAGAAGGCTCATTGCCTTGCTGCTAATACACCTGAATTTCCCTACGGGAATTAATAAAAGTTTATCTTATCTTATCTTATCCTCCATGATCTTTTCACATGTCTGTTAGTAGGTCGATGTGGGTTGTCATAATTGTACTACACCCAACCCCTAGATTGCATTGCAGCATTCCATTGCTCAATTCCATCCCAAAACAGAGAAGGCTAGCCCCAAGGTATACTGCCCAGACTCCAGCAATTCAACCACACCAACACTTGAAAGAAAATTATTCACCTCTAAACTAGAAGTATTTTGCCTGGCATGGAAAGACAGCCTTGTAACCTGTAAAAAAGCAGTCTCTGATGCCAAATCAGCCTATTACTCCTCACTAATTGAAGAAAATAAAAACAATCCAAGGTTTCTCTTCAAAACTATTTCTTGACGAACAAATATCCACAATGCAGTTGACCACTCTATGCCTATAACCTCTAATAGTAATGACTTCATCAACTTTTACAATAACAAAATAGCCACAATAAGAGAAAAGATTAACAACTTCCTCTCCTCTCCCAACACAGTAGAAGCCCCCTCAACATGTATTAAGACTACATCAGAAACACCCATACGATCTGGAGTTTTCCCAGAATCCTTCACAACTACTGACAAAGAACGTATCTTCCTGATCTCCTCATCAAAATCCTCCACATGCCCTTTAGACCATATCCCTACAAATCTGCTTAAGCACGCTCTGCCTCTAATTTATGAGACTTAAATTAGAATAATAAATAACGCTCTCACTTCAGGATATGTTCCACAATCATTCAAAATAACTGTCATTAAACCAACTCTTAAAAAACCAAACCATGACCCCGATAACTTGGCCGATTACAGACCCATATCTAACTTCCCTTTCCTGTCACAAATACAAAAAACTGTATCAAAGCAACTTTGTTCTTTTCTACACAGAAAGAACTTCCCCGAAGTCATCCATCTTCAGAGTCCTCCACAGCACTGAGACAGCCCTCGTCAAAGTTGTTAATTATTTACTTACTGCATCTCATAATGGCTGTTTTTTTTAATACTAGTCCTTCTAGATTTTAGCTCTGCTTCCAACACCATAGACCATCATATGCTACTAGGGAGACTCGAGTACCATATGGGCATCAAAGGTCATGCACTTGCTTGGCTTAGGTCTTACCTCTCTGTCCGTTGTCAGTTTGCACATGTCCAAAACAACCATCTAGTCATACAAAGGTAAATTACGGAGTCCCCCAAGGCTCTGTAATTGGACCCCTGCTTTTCTCTTTGTACATGACACCTTTAGGCTTTGTAATAAGGAAGCATGGCATACATTTTCTTTCGTATGCTGATGATGCTCAGCACCTGTCCATGAAGCTGCCTTTTGCTATCAAGCCCAACTACTTTGGAATAATCTTCCTTCCCGCTCACCCTCTTTACTTTTATTTCTAGGCTTAAAACTTTCCTCTTTATTACTCCCCATCGTTATGAATGGTGTGTGGAGGTCCAGAACTAATTGCAGATCCTTGGATGGAAAGGGCTGCCTTTGCTTTTGCCTCTCTGCGACTGGCCATTGTTTGGCCATTGACCACCATTATAACTTATGTTTACGTATACATAAGACAATCTGTTAGAATACCTATTTCCATTCACTCATTAAATCTTCTCTCTCCCCTCTCAATGTAGACTCTCCACTGTGAGGTGTGGCTGTGCCCTGCTTCCTGCTGCCGATTCCCAACAAACACCTAACTAATCGCATCCAAAGGTATACTCGGGCAGCACGCTGGCTCAGTGGTTAGCACTGTTGCCTCACAGCAAGAAGGCCCTGGGTTCGAAACCGGTCGTTCCAGGTCCTTTCTGTGTGGAGTTTGCATGTTCTCCCCGTGCCTGCGTGGGTTTACTCCGGGTACTCCGGTTTCCCCCACCATCATAAAGACATGCATTGCATCGTATGAATGTTGGTGGTGGTCGGAGGGGCCGTAGGCGCTGATTGGCAGCCACGCTTCTGTCAGTCTACCCCAGGGCAGCTGTGGCTACTGAGGTAGCTTACAACCATCGGTATGACATCGGTGTATGAATGATTCTTGGACTCTGTAAAGCGACTTCAGGTATTTAGAGAAGCTCTATATAAGATTGAATTGATTGATTGATACTACACATTGCCTACAATGCATCACACACATTGAACTGAATTGAATATTCTAGATTTGTTTGGTGACAGCCAGTGTCATTGTAAAACCCTGCTTTAGACAAAGTTAAACCAGGCCCATCTTTAATTTATGTGACAGTGGGTGTAGCTGAACTTACTCAACTTTTTTTCTCTGCATAACAGTTTGAGCAAGAGAGACAGAAGTCTCTAAACTAATTAACTTAACACACACGCCCCTTCGCTTCATGTGATTTTGCCTGTGCTACGCACATCCTCCCTCATCAGGGAATTGACATGCACGTCTGGAACTGCAGAGATAGGATATCATTTTTCAGGCCAGGGATGCAGTCCAGTCTAGATTTGTCTTAAACTGTTGGTGAAGATGAAGATGAAGATGAAGATGTCACCTCTCCAGAAGAATTATTTATGGCAGCACAATAAAAAGGCTTAGTTTAATTCTGATGAGTGTAGGCTCATACAAATTGCAAAATTGAACACTGAGTTGATTTAATACTAACAAATTGTCTGTGCAAGTGAGGCCACTAATTAAACCGAGTAAATGGGTACTTTAAAAGGGCAATTGTCTGGGGGCATTATGTGTGTGAAGATGGAGAAAGGAGAGGCACTATTGATGCCTCGATATGGATCATGGTATACATGATACAAGCCTCCTTTCTCTCTTCAAGCCAAACCTGTCCTGGTCCTCTCTCATTTTCTATACTTGATTGTCTATCTCGCTCTAATTCTTCCTCTCTAACTGTCCTCCTTCTCTTCTCTTCTCTCATCATCTGATGTTTTACCTTTTCCTGAGTCAGAACGAATATTAGGAGAAAGATAAGAGGGTAAATGATACAGGTGATGAAGGGAGCAGGAGAAAAGAGCAAAGAGAGGAATGTGTGTCTTCAGGCCTAACATTTGCCCTTGCTGATGCAGGAGGGGAGAAATATCTTGGATGGTGTCCATGGCCATGGCCACCACAGCCAACTGGGTGGAGTATAATGGGATGTAACTCCACAGGCCTGGATGAGATAACTAGCCTGACTTTAACCCCAATATTTCTGCATGGACAGCAATCTTTACTTTGGCAGTTTGGAAGCAAAGAACAATCTTTCTTTGTCTGAATCTTTGAAGAGGGCTCCAGTGCTGTGAGATCCTAGCCAAGCTGCATAACATTGCAGTGGCAGAGACAAGAGCACTCAAGCCTGCCCATAACCAGGCCAGTTCACAGAGGTGACTGTAGTGTCCTCAGGCAAACAGGCCCTTCTAGACATTTGGTTGACTAGCTTATCAATGATTTCCCCTCTCCCTTTTAGTGAACAGTTGGATAGAGACGTGGTGGACTGATAGATAAGATGGATGACTTCACATTGGAAGAGAATTTCTCACCATGGCAACCAAGTCCATCTTTGGCATATCCCGTGGGGCAAAGACAAAGGAAGGAGCCCTCAGTGTTCAGACATTCTCCGTCACCACACACCCCAACAGCCAGACACTCATTCACATCTGTGGGTGATGATATTTATTATTATTAGTAGTAGTAGTAGTAGTAGTAGTAGTATTTCAATGATATTTATTGTTTTCATGTCAGAATGTAATGCTTTTTTACTTTACTCATCTTTAGCATCTTTGAAACAAAGAACAGCAAGAAAAACAGTATGAAATGATAATTCTACATACGCACCCTCACAAGCCTTGCCATTCAAAGTGGCTTGGTAGCCAAGGTTACAACTGCAGCTATAAGAGCCGTCCAGATTGATGCAGTCTCCGTGAACACAGATTCCAGAAAGGGAACACTCATCCACATCTGCACAAAACCGCAGCATTAATATTTGATCAAGTTTTATGACATCACATACATGTTGTCTACACATAAACACATAAACACACTCACACAATCTCACACACACACACACACACACACACACACACACACACACACACACACACACACACACACACCCCTCTCTCTCTGTAATGTGTGTACCTGTGCAGCCTGTCCCATAGTGTTCAAACCCTGCAGGGCAGGAGCAAGTGTAGGAACCAGGAGTATTTGTGCATTCTCCAACCAGGCAGATGCCAGCATCTTCACACTCATCTACATCTGGGAGGGTCAGAGGGTGGAAAAACAGAGGGCAGTAATAGGTTAGAGCATGGAAAGGGGCATAATAAATAAATAAATAAATAAACAAATAAATGTCCTGATTCAATGTTGAATGCTTTGTACCTTCACATGTAATTCTGTCAGAAGACAGTGTATAGCCTGTGTCACAGGCCATGCAGGAGAATGAGCCGGGAGTGTTTGTGCATAAACCAAGGGGACACCCTCCGGGAGAAAGGCACTCGTCAATATCTGCAACACAGGAAGCACAAGAGAGTCAGAGAAGAACAATGAGTGATAAAAATAAAGCGAGGAAGAGAAAACCTGGTGTCTGGTGTTTTTTCTTTTAATATGTATTTCTGAGGTCCTCTTGTTATATTTGTTTTTCCTGGGAGTTTCCTGATTATTTGGTCTAGACCGCTTATTTGAAACAAGCTAAGCTAAGCTGTGGGAGGTTCATCTACTGTTATTTATGAAAACTTGTTGAAAGAGGCTGATGAAGTGGAGCTAAGAGACAGGTATGACCACCCAGCCACAAGAATAACTCAACGTCACACACGGCCAGCTATTACAGGAGTCTATAGTATCTGTGGAGTAGAAATTCTGTCATGGCACATCACTGCCAGCACAGGCCATTGTACTCTGACGGACACACGCTAATGTTGTGTGCATGGTTGACAGATGAAGGAAGAAGGAGAGACAAGGGAGAGGGATAAAATAGGACCAAAACATTTCATGAATTTTATGAACTTGTGAAACTGTTTATCTCTGCTGTGGGGAGGGAGGGGGTTTGGGGTACATATGCATAATTGTCTGTGTAATGTTAGAAACCTGTAAAACCTAATAAACAGATAATAAATAAAAAATAGGACCAAAACTGAGTACTGTCAGTGTTAAGTGCCAACAACAGAGAACCACATGCAGACCTGCACAGAGCTCTCCGTCTGATGACACGAGGTATCCGGTGGGACAAGCTGTGCAGGAGTAGGAGCCATCCGAGTTCAGGCAGATGCCATTGTTGCAGATGGATGCAGAAAGACACTCATCAATATCTGAAAATGAAATAAGAAGCATGAGAATTTTTTTTTATTTTGGTCAAATTCATCAAATTTCTCTTCACAGTCCTCTAACTGTTCATTCTGTGTGTGCGCTCAAATAAACTCAGGCAGTCGTACACAATCCTGGCTATGTAAATGGGAAACAAACAATCTTTTGCTTAATGAAGCCCAGTAGACTGTTAGAACAAAGATTACCCCAAGCTGCAACCTAGTCAAACTAACTGCTAGCTTTCAGTGTTGGGCAACAGAACTGCAGTTTGACTCACCCTCACATCGCTGCCTGTCCAGGGCTAACTGGTAGCCGGTACGGCACAAGGTGCATGTGTAAGAGCCTTCTGTGTTCGTACACACTCCATCCAAACATACGGCCTGTGCACATTCATCGATGTCTAAAGCAAAGGAGGGACCATAGAGTGTTCCTCAATACAGTGGTAAATCATCCCTAAGGAGGGACCATAGAGTGTTCCTCAATACAGTGGTAAATCATCCCTAAGGAGGGACCATAGAGTGTTCCTCAATACAGTGGTAAATCATCCCTAAGGAGGGACCATAGAGTGTTCCTCAATACAGTGGTAAATCATCCCTAAGGTCATACCGAGGAGGGGTGTGGTACTGATATTAAAAGTCTCATATGTAAAGTTGCGTTGGTTCAACATGAAGTTTTTCACTGGCTAAGAAAGTGAAAATCCCTGGGTATATCTTAAATATTACATTTGAGTTATGTCACTTCTGTGAAATGTTTTCACCCCAGTCCAGTGTAACCGCAAAATAATTTGAATGCATAGTGGAACCAAAAGTACCTTCACATCTCTGTCCATCAGGTGATTTGATGAAACCAGACTGGCAATTTGTGCAGATGTAGGAACCCTCTGTGTTGGTGCATATTCCAGTGGGGCAGGCATTACTGGTGGCACACTCATTGATATCTGTTGAACAAAATGACAGCAGGTATCACAAGACATCAGAAATATAAAAACACTTCACTAAGAAGTAAGGGTCGGGTCAACTGAAGCCAGACACCATTTCTCTATTTTTATTATGATCATCTGAGACAATGGCCTTCATTCACCAATATTTTTTATTTTTTTCTAAATGAATCAGCCTTCATAAATGCCTTCCTTTAGTCTGATTTCCATCGAAATACACGTAGTGCGTCCGTTACAATTGTCCCCATGACAAATTAACTGTTAAATTATCTGACACCATTGAGTGCTCATAGCACTGTCTATCATGTGCTCCCAGGCATTCCTGAACTCTGTTCTTACCTAAAAACAAAATGAAGGTATGAAAAGTTTGGTGAAGGCAAGAATGTTCGTAGAAACGTACATAAGAACGTGTTTCAATCGTGCTTTGTAGATGTGTTGGTGAAACAATTGTGATTTTCTTCTAACGTAATGTGACATTATATAGTATCGTATGAAATGGGGATAGAATATATGTATATATAGAAGTTCAGAGACAGAATGTAATGCTTTTTTACTTTACTCATCTTTAGCATCTTTGAAACAAAGAACAGCAAGAAAAACAGTATGAAATGATAATTCTACATACGCACCCTCACAAGCCTTGCCATTCAAAGTGGCTTGGTAGCCAAGGTTACAACTGCAGCTATAAGAGCCGTCCAGATTGATGCAGTCTCCGTGAACACAGATTCCAGAAAGGGAACACTCATCCACATCTGCACAAAACCGCAGCATTAATACTTGATCAAGTTTTATGACACATCACATACACATATAATCTCCTGAAATTAACATTCAGACTTCTTGAAGCATTTGTGTATGTGTGTGTGTGTGTGTGTGTGTGTGTGTGTGTGTGTGTGTGTGTGTGTGTGTGTGTGTGTGTGTGTGTGCGTGTGTGTGTGTGTGTGTGTGACATACCCTGACAACTGCTTTGGTCTGGATCAGTTTCGTATCCAGAATTACAGGTGCACTTGTAGGAGCCCTGCATGTTTGTGCAGTGACCGTGGGCACACATACCCAACGTCAGACATTCATTCACATCTGAAAGCGACAGAAACCAAGAAAACGAGTATGAGTGTCTATGCTTGTATGTGTGTCTATTAGGGATGAGACCAGAATTATCGTAGGCGGTATATAACTAATATTTAGAAGGTTTATAACATAATACCCGGGGCAACAATTTATCAGTCTCAAAATGCCTTCCTCCTAATAGGGCTTGGCATGAATACTTACAAATGCTTTTCTTCTTTCCTAGTTCCAGTTATAATATTATCGAGTACTTGAATAACAGCACTAATGAAGAGCAGTTGTATATCATGAATAAGCTCTCAGTCTCTCCTTCTGGATCAATTCACAATATCCATAATCCACACTCATGAGCAGACTATGTCGCAGAGCTGGAGACCAGACATAAGAGCCATGATCATGTAATCCCCTACATTCCTGTCCCCCTCTGTCTCCCCATCACTGGCCTGATACAGCAGTCATGGCCAAACCTCTTCCCCTCTGGTCCCTGCCGTTAAGACCAGAGTCGTCCAAAAATAATACAGTGTTTGTTCAAGACTGTTGCCAAGGCAAAATATTTTGACTCTCCCAAACTGAAGAATTACAAACAATATTTTACAGCAGCAGATGATGTGAGAAAGCTCTCAAGAACGCTGTGATGTTAAGACAAAGACAAAGACTCTCTCCCCTGACTTGGTGGGGAGTGAAGTTACAGATCTCATCGCAGAATAGCAGAAAAGCAGAGGTCTGAGCCAACACGAGAACAACACCAGAGCGGGTGAAATATATTTAAAAACTATGAAAATCATGAATAGTAAAAGTGACTGGCTTCCATAGCACTGGTAATGATGTCTGGAGGCTGGAAAACATCACAGTCCTGTCAGCATGCTGGGAGCGTATTCCCCTTTGCCATGCCTATAACACTTCTGCTAACAACACCAAGGCTCCACGACAGCCACTTTAAAAAGAGTTGAAATATTTTATTGTTACAGTCCCAGAAAACACAGGCAACTTCACTGGCCCTCCCTTTTAAATGTTTAATATAGGCCTATTCGTCATTCCTTTAGGTCACAGACCTATCCTGGTGACAGTCCCTGCACCCAGACTCTGAGGGCTGGAGGGCCTCTGCACTTCTTACAGTACAAGTGGGAAGTTCCTCATGAACACGGCCCTCGTTCAGGCAGACTTAATAAGAACTGCCCTGAGCTGTCTGCCTGCATCTGTGAGTACATCAAGCCATACTCTCCTACAATTGGAAAGTGTATAGTCTAAGAAAAGACAGATCCTATAGTGTATAGCTTGCACACTATACCGATGACATCTACACTACCAGTCTGAAGTCATACTAATATAACTTGGTGTGTAGTATAAATGGAAGAATCATCAATTGTACAATACCCATGTTAGGAAAAAAGGACTGACGCAAGAGATATCTGTACCTTCACACTGGCCTCGCCAATTCTTTGTAAAGCCAGTCTTGCATTCGCACGTGTAGGATCCCTCCGTGTTCACACAATTCCCATCTGTGCACTTATTGGGCAAGTCACACTCATTCACATCTATTGGAAAGAGAGAGAGAGAGAGAGAGATAGAGAGGGTTAGTTGTTGCCCAAAACGGATACATGTGTGAAACATTAGACCATTACCCATGCTACCCTGTGGCACACCAACCTTGGCAGAACTTCCTGTTCTGAGTAATGACCTGGCTGAATCCAGTCTGGCAGTGGCAGATGTAGGAGCCATAGGTGTTGACGCAGTGGGCCTTCTCTCCACAGGGATTCTCTTCACACTCATTGATATCTGAACAGAAGAACTGGGTTCAACGTACACTCAAGAAAAAGGCACCTTAGGTAACAGTAATATTGTAACTTGGAGTTGTTGAAACCGCACTAAGACCCAGCAAGCACTTTTATCCAAAAAAATAACATTAAAGATATTGTATACCTCGTTAATTATAATAATAATAATAACGATATCATTAGTGTGAGTGTTGAGTGAGAGTTGAGCAGCATATTGAGTCAGGTGGGTCCTACTCTTCTTTAAGATGCATAGTACAAAACAGCATGACCACGAAACAGATGCTACATGAAGATGTTAATTCATCGATCATGATTCCTAGATTTCTTGCTCCTTTTAGTAGGTTAAAACATAAAGACATAATGCAATCCCGGGTGAAACTGGATTCTGGAAGTCAGGGTACAAAGTTTATGAAAACAAATAATAGGAAATAATACAGAGATAAAACAGTTGGCAAAATTTAGGTTTCTAGGAACTACAATAAAATCTGCATTCTTCACACAGAGATCTAAAGTGTTTCTGGCAACTTTCAAATTCCAAATACACTGTCAAAAAAAGCCCTGAAGCCCTGACTTAAGAAGAGACAGGATTGGGGAAATGAGGTAGGGGCCCTTACCAATGCAGTGAGTCTGTAGGGCGTTATGCTGATAGCCAGGGTCACAGTGGCATGTGTACCCAGTCTGCACCGACACACACTGGCCAGGCCCACAGATAGTGGGAGTCAAGAAGCATACGTCAATGTCTGGATAGGGGCAGAAAGAGCATCGATCAATGTCTGGATAGGGGCAGAAAGAGCATCGATCAATGTCTGGATAGGGGCAGAAAGAGCATCGATCAATGTCTGGATAGGGGCAGAAAGAGCATCGATCAATGTCTGGATAGGGGCAGAAAGAGCATCGATCAATGTCTGGATAGGGGCAGAAAGAGCATCGATCAATGTCTGGATAGGGGCAGAAAGAGCATCAGTCAATGTCTGGATAGGGGCAGAAAGAGCATCGATCAATGTCTGGATAGGGGCAGAAAGAGCATTGATCAATGTCTGGATAGGGGCAGAAAGAGCATCGATCAATGTCTGGATAGGGGCAGAAAGAGCATCGATCAATGTCTGGATAGGGGCAGAAAGAGCATTGATCAATGTCTGGATAGGGGCAGAAAGAGCATCGATCAATGTCTGGATAGGGGCAGAAAGAGCATTGATCAATGTCTGGATAGGGGCAGAAAGAGCATCGATCAATGTCTGGATAGGGGCAGAAAGAGCATCAGTCAATGTCTGGATAGGGGCAGAAAGAGCATCGATCAATGTCTGGATAGGGGCAGAAAGAGCATCGATCAATGTCTGGATAGGGGCAGAAAGAGCATCGATCAATGTCTGGATAGGGGCAGAAAGAGCATCGATCAATGTCTGGATAGGGGCAGAAAGAGCATCAGTCAATGTCTGGATAGGGGCAGAAAGAGCATCGATCAATGTCTGGATAGGGGCAGAAAGAGCATCGATCAATGTCTGGATAGGGGCAGAAAGAGCATCGATCAATGTCTGGATAGCTGCAGAAAGAGCATTGATCAATGTCTGGATAGGGGCAGAAAGAGCAGGCACAACAATGAAGAGTGAAGCCAGAGCATTAAAAAAAAAAAAACGCTTTCTAACAGAGTATTTTCCCCACAAGTAATTATCTAATAACCAGCCAATCCAGTTACAGAACAGCAAGCAGTGCAGTCAATTACTTACCGATGTCTCTAAGGTTGTGTTGTAACTGAAGGAGAATATTGTTCATGATTCTTTGTCTGTTTTTTTACACTCCTTTTTCCCCAAACATACTCTATGCAGCCAAGTAGTTTAATCAAATAGAATGTGATTTAGAACACGTAAAGCCGTTTGGAGGGATCAGAACAGCCGAATCTCTTTCAGCCAAATCCACAGCAGACTTTTTGTGACCCTCATGTGAATGTAAATGTATTGCTGTGTTTCTGTGTTCAGGGGAAAGTAATTTCCTTTAGTGTCCATGACTCACCTGTCACCGGGATAAACTCATTTACGGAGGCAGTGGTCTCGTCCCTGAAATTCAACTCTGGCTTCGGGTGACTAGTAATGGGAGGACTAGAAATTTCCACCAAATCTGTGGGAGGACAATTGAAACCACACCATTGGCAAGTGTAATAATAATAATAATACATTTCATATACCTATAAAAGCGCTTTTCAGGACATACAAGGTCACTTTACATAAACAACAAACAATAAAAATATGAATACAAAAATACACAAGTTGATACATGGAATACACATGTACCAACTTGATGTATATCAGTTAATACAGAAACTTCAGTCTTTGGACCAAGCTCAACACAGTCCATTCAAAGCAATGCCGAGATCCTAAATGAGTTTTGTAGTTTGAGAGCTGATGTAATGTCATGTACTGTAATGTGGAATGACAACGAGCTGAGGATCAAGTTAATACTGTATATCCAACTATCACACTAGGAGATTTGCATGTTGTGCAGGCTATCTGAAATGCATTGCTAGGTCAAACTGATAAAACTGCGTAGATATCTGGCAATAAAGATGCAATGAAGATGCTTAGCCTAATTTGTGATTTGCCATTTGCTTGCCTTCATCCTCATTGCACTTCACCAACATGTCATATGGCCATCAATGCTACTGACAATCAGAAGTGCACATCTCGGTGCTCGTGTGCCCTGTATTTCAATACAGGCCTGTTGTTATGTTGTCCTCACTAACCTTATCCATTTCATAGAGTCTTAATGTATTGGAAAAAATAGCCCGCTACAGGGGATGTGCTAATCAAAGACACACATGTTCACCCAGGTTATGTACAAAAATGAGCCATAAAATCCTCGTAATGAAATGCACACTGAACTAATCAGTAGGGAGAGGTTCCGTGACTGGGGCACATTGAGCATGTCACCAATAACGTTTTTGGTTTAATCACACTGAGATGTATTAAAATGACTGTCTGTGATAATGGATAACTATCTACTATTGAGACACACAGAGAATAATGTTTTTAAAATAAATTATATTTAATCACATAGTCCAAACGTTTCATTCAATTTAAAGTCCTACACTTTGTTCCAAAGTATAATGTAATAATTGATGAAGGACTCAACTCAACTTGTTGTTGTGATTATGTACTGGTTGATTCTCTTGGCAGAGAATCAGTGTTAAATTCAGATACTGACACAAAGATGTCACTGCCAACTAAAAGCAGCCACAGAAAGAGTCGTAAATCCTTGTTATTAACATGACAGAGGGTCTGAGAGACAGCACAACACATAACTTTCTCTATGCTTTCTTTGGCAAGACGTAGTGCTTTAGGTTGACCCAAATTTATGACAGCAATTATAAAATATAGAGTCCCCTGTGCCCAAAATGTATTTTCACTGTGTTAAATCATTGCATGGTCATGTCCTCTTGTGCTGAAGTGCAAATATCATGGCAAAGTAAACAGCAGTATAAATGTTCACTAAACAGGCTGAACATTACCTGGTTGGAGGAGTGGTGAGTCCGTAAAAGGGGCCTGTGTAGACACAGTAACACTCTTACTCTTACTCTTACAAAAGTTCTGAATTCTTCATATATCAAACATCATCTCAAGCTCAAAATATCTTTTTGCTTCTTTAGTTGATGCTAAGTTAAGTTGACTCTTTCAGAGATGAGAAACTTTGCCAACTCACCACTTCCACAGCATCACTATCTGTGAGGAGATAATAAATAAATAAAAAAATAACCACAAAAAGAGTTAAAGTGTCTCTCAGACACTAATACCAAAATCCTAGCCTATATGGTAACAAGGCATTCTTGAAGTTTCAGCTCATCTTAAAGTCTTTGTTTCTAATAAAACGAAGCTTATGGTCCACTCAACACTTAAGCTTCACCAAGGGACACAAAATTATGAAAAGTGTCCTGTCCAAAATAGAAAACAAATTCAATGACATCAATAAACAAGCACAACCAGTTAGAAGGTTTGAAGAAATAGACTCTTTTTTGAGGCTGAAAGACTAAAACTGTATATTCTTAACGCCAAATTGATTTTCATAGTTTTATTAAGGAATTGAGCTTTCTCTGTAGCCACTTTACAAACAAAATCTTATGTCATCCGACAATATTTAACTACATTGACTTTCTTTCATACACTATGTAAAGCCTTGTTGTTCAGTTCACTCACCATGTGGAGTGTGTTGTGAAGGGACTTTGCCTGTCTGCTGAGGGTCCAAAGAAGGGTGATGAGGTATCTGTGGGGTCCTAGAGGGTAGTGGCTGTGTGGGCACTTGTGGAAATGTAGGCACCTGTGGGGCCTGGGGTTCATGTGAGGGAACCTGTGGGTTAGCAGGTGCCTGTGGATAGGAAGGTATATGAGGCTTGTGACTAGGGATGTGGGGAAGGTGTGCCTGATGGGGTGGCGATGGCTCAGGAGAGGCAGAGGGGTTTTCCTCAGCCCTCATCTCCTCTTCTTCCATCTTCCTGAGAGATATCTGGATGTCAGAGCGTGAGTATGTGTAGCCGTGGCCAGCCGGGCATATCTCCCTGAAGTGGTCTTTAACAAACACAAGTGTGAAAGACAAGAAGATAGGAAAGAGAATGATAGTGAAGCGGAGACAGAAAGAAAACAGGGCACTGTGTCAGGGCACTGTCATCACTACCACAGCTGGTCTCCTGCTAATTGTGCAACTGTCAGAGACAGAAGTAGATGATCACACAATGCATTTCACACTAAAGCGCCATTTGTCATCTTGACATTAAACAAAACCCTGTTGTGTCCCGGAAGACACTCCTGCATTTAGCTGTAGTCTTTCATCTTAAATTCTTTTTACATGGTAAACATAGTGTGACTGTTAATAGTTGTCTAATAAGATTAAACTCAGCAGGCTCCCACTATTATTCATTTACAACATATGAATGTCCTTTCTTTAGTCACTTTCCATGGCAACTACAGGGCCCTATTTTGACGGCAGAAACGGCAGCATATGTGCACTGTGGCAAAACATTGGATATGCCTAAGTGGGCAGAGCCAGGCCGAAGTTAATTGGTGAAAGGTTTGGTTAATGCCGACCAATTGCATTGTTGAGCGATCCCTTTAAACTGAACACTTTAGAGGAGATTACAATGTGAGAAGATGGAAATATCATAGTGTTTGCCAGGAGTGTTTTGACAAGGAATAAACTGTAGCTCTTCTTCTGCTGTTCAAAACGATTACATTTGTTAAGCTACACATAATTGTAGCTTGTCAGACCTGTTTTAAAATGGCTTAACCACATCCCTTCAAACGGACTGTTAATCTGGGTATGTGATTTTGTGTCTATAAAAAAGAAAGTGTTTTGCTCACTTAGATTCCATAACAAGCTTTATTTTATTTTATTTTATTTAGGCCTACAATGTAAAATGTCCAAACATGCATATATGCATATATGTGATACATATTCAATGTAATAATCTACATTTCTATAAACACATTCTATTGGAACACATGTGCAACTTCGGAGGTAGGTACTGAAATGGAAAATGTATAGCTTACATCTTTGACATTTTAAATGTTTAAGCACTTGAAGAATATGTTGCCACGACTATATCCAAAATCCACCCCTCAGTGGAAAGTTTAATTGATCAATGGAGTTTAAGACAATCCGCCTGAGCGGAAAAGGCCGTTTCCGCCAGCCGCTTTCATCGTCAAAATAGTGACATCATGTTTACAACAAAAAACATGACATACCATAAAATAATCAATGTGACACTGTGACAGTGTGGTATAGGTTAGGTATAACAGGGGTAATGTATAGATGGTATACAAGTCAGTGTAGACGGATTGGCTCTGGAATACCTGTGTCTGGAAGTGGGCATCTCAGACAGCTGGAGCCCCAGGCCTTTCCCACACGACTACAGCAACAGATCTGCTTGGTGATGTGCTGGGGCAGGGCCAGGGCACAGGTACCTCCTGAGGTAGAGCGGTAGCACAGGTCCTTCTCTACAGACACAGCTTTATCCGCTAGGTTGAGACAGAGGGACAGAGAGAGAGAGAGAGAGAGAGAGAGAGAGAGACAAAATAGTGAGATCCCTGACTACAAACTCAACAAGGGTATACAAGACACATATTCTGAATTATTAAATCCAAACCAAGGAACATTTAAATGAGAGAACAGATTCAATAGCCAAGGCAATGGGAACTTGATCCAAACTCAATTTTGTATTGTGTTTTAGTCACAGACGCCAATATGTCCAGGACAGTAATGTATACAGGGAGACTCACAGACACAATGACTTCGGGACGTGTCCAGCATGTATCCTGGCTTGCAAGTGCATCTGTAGCTTCCTTTGGTATTGAGGCACTCTGCATGCTTACACATTCCAGGCATCAGACACTCATTTATGTCTGGAAGAAAACACACTGTGTTAGACTTTCCTCATCAAAATATATATAGGGTCTTGAACTCTTACACACAGCCACAATATGAAAAAGAAAAAACAAGGAAAAAGGAAGCATTGACAGAAATAATGAAATCAGTTCACAAACCACCTCTAGGCCTGACTAGACACAAAACAAAAGAGCCCAGTTTGAGAATGCAAACGGCAGAACAATCTTGAGTGAAATGTGGCAAAGTTTGGAAAACCCAAATTGGAAACCCTAGTGTGGTTTAGAAGAGACTGAACAGGCTTGGCTGTAGCTACATTATTCTGCCCACATCACGAAAGCACACCCTCTACAAAATGTCCTCAGCCTGTGTTTGTCCTATTTACACCACCAGCCTAGAGTTTAAATGAACACCGCATCAGCCTGAGTGGATTTGGCAAAGATCATTTAGTTAATCAATGATGTACCAGTAGGATGAGATAGATCAAGAGAGAGACAGAAAGAGTACATGTAAAACAAACACAAACTGAGTGTCACTAATGCTCACTTTATGGACCCCGTGGAAGAATACTACAGTCAGTGATGAAGACCAGTTCAGTGTAAATGAATGCTAATTTATCTAATAATTTCATACGAATTCTATTTATAAATATTTGTATAACTACATTACTGATATGTTGGTATTCCCTCAGTTGCAGGCAGTGTTCACAGTTACATCTATCTAAATAAGATACAAGCGTAGAAGAGCAAGCAGTAAATGTGTGGTTTGCATTAGCTGAAGCATTCACACCCGTAGAGTCTCATTTCCCCAACACTTAGCCACCAAGGCCACAGACTCTTAGCTTACGTAAAAAGGCTGACGTATGCCTGTTCGTCCGTCCCCCCCCTCTAAATATGGTTCATGGCAAAATGCAAAAAACAGCACTGAGTGGTTCTGTGTTAAAGAATCTGCTTCAGGGTCCTTGAGGTCTCTCATCCAAACAATGAGTAAATCATTGTCATGAGTAAATCATTAGGTTCTTTCCACTGGCCTTGCCATGATTCCTGGAACATGACAGGCAGCCATCACACATTCTTAATCATAACAATGAATCAGAACAGTGTGGTTTGTTTTGGTGTAGTGCTTTCGAATAGAGACTGTGAGCTGGCCCAGTGTGTCACAATGCGGTCACTATTTACAGAAGGTGCTATTTTACAGCTGCTCTCAAATGGTTTTGTAAGTTTTACTATGTACAGTATTTTTTATGGGGATTTATTGTGAATTGAAATTAAGCATTCAGAAGCAGATTTTTCAACAGGTGGAGCGACAAAAGTAAATATTGAACACTTTTTCATGCAAGATTTGTGATTTTTTAACTGTCAGAGTTATGTAATTTAATGCATAACTGCCTGGTATAACCAGACCCAAATTCACTTTGTGAATAGGGACTGGCCAATAAATTGTGAAAAACATCTTTGAATTGGAAATTGCCCAGATTCCTCCCAGAAACAAACATTGTGGCTTGGACCGAGCCACAAACAATTCCAACAGCTAAACAGCCAATGAAATTACACCCTTCCTTTCCGCACTCCTGAGACATCATGTTGAATAGCTGGAACAGTGTATGGCTCGGTCTGAGTCACTCTGTTTACCCATTTACAGAGCCAGGACTTTCCCCACACTGAACAGACAGCTAGAGGACAGTGAGGAGCAGTTTGCTGAACAACAAGTGTATTGGATTACAATCGTGGACCGCACCTGTAATTGGATACATATAGGCTATGCAGTTAGGCACAACCAAGCCACCATTCTCACAGTGTATAAAATAACAAATGTGATGCACTAGGGCCTTCAGCGATGCATTAAGTGAGATTTTGTTTTGTACATTTAGCAGACGCTTTTATTCAAAGCGCAATATGTGCGACTTACAATGTATACACATTTTACACTGATGGCAGACTGCACATCAGGAGCAATTAGGGGTTCAGTGTCTTGCTCAAGGACGCTTCGACAGGGAATCGAACTAGTTTCTGATTACTAAACGACTTCTCTAACTCCTGTACCACTGTCACCTATTTATTGCATTATGCTTTCAGATTGGATCACTTATTGTGTAGTGGCAAGTGTAGTGGTAGTGTATGTAGTGGCAATACAAATGAAGATATAGGAGTGCCTATTCCTGTCTAAAAATAGGATCAGTGCATTTCGTTTTCACTATATGTTAAAAACATTTTATGATGGTAGTGCACGCTAAGAAAAGTTGAAGTATATCGCAGCTAGGCTGTTGAGGTTCATTAATGTTGCTTGTATCCCTAGGTTTACAGTTTACAACTGAACTTGGTGTGTGTGTGTGTTGCTGCTACAACTGAACTTGTATGTTGCTCGGAGAACTCTAATTATTTAAAAGGAAAACACTGCTGATTAAAAAGTGACTTGTAACTGTACAATGTGAGATTACTGTACTGTGCGTTAAAAATTCCGAGGCTAAACTTTGTTGAAATAAATTATTTCGTTAAGCTGACTTCCCGAGTTATTTTGCTCACTCCATCTACGAGCAGCTAATTTGAACCAAGGAAACAACTTTGGACGTTTCATGAAAGATTCGCTAGGAATTCGCTTGAATGGGTGCCAGCTGGTGAGCGAATGAGTGAACGTGCTTTGTAGGGTGATGTGATTTGTTGTAAGCTTGCGGGTGCAGTTTACCTGCAGAGAAGATGCTGACTAATGTAATGTAATGATAGAGATTTTCTTGTGAAGTAAAATGATGCTAAGAAACCCAAATAATCAAGAAAGCAAAGAAAGCCAAATGTAAACTCTATTCAACTAGCACACTGTTTCCCTGTAATAATATTGCTATATTTGTATCTATCTACAGAATGCACACATGCACATACCTAGCTTGTGTTTAACAAAATCTACATGAATACACCAACAGACAGCCCTCAATCCTTCATAAAATGTATGTGTTATTTAGATTAGAATATCAGCTGTGTTGTTGAGACAGAAAAATGTCAAAAAATGTTTTTAAGTCATCTACAAAACACAACCAAAGCCTTATGCACATTACAACAAAATGCTTATAGCATTATTGTATATCAGATCAAAGTAAAATTACCAACAATAACTATAATAATATAAAAATGTTATGGTTTCTGACAAATACTTTAGAATAACAGATGACTTCTAGCTACAGAAGTTAGTCTTTAAATGCTTTGTGATACTCTTTGAATGTACCATGGCTGACACTTGATAGCATTAGGAAGGTCATTCTACCACCGAGGTACCTCTACTGAAAATAATCTTTAATGCTACCACTTGCTGATGAAGACAACAGACATTCTTCAGAGGAAGTGATCGAGTTCTTCCTAGATCTCAATAGGGGATCAATTCATTTTGAATACAGATTGATTCATATTTTAACAGCAGAGTGTATGGGTCAGTGAGTCACTGGTGTTAGAGAATCACTGCCCTTTAAAAACAATTCTTCCACATAGGATGCTCTTTCGTTGCCTCCCTGCTCATTCCTCGGCTCCTCTGGCAGCATTACAAGAAATCCTTAATGATGTTAGACTTTGAACGATGTCTGGAATGAGAACTAAAGGACCAAGGAACGAGATCAGAGGAGTCATAAAATAGACAAATGGGATGCATGCAATGTCTGTACTCCTGCCCTCCACACACACACACACACACACACACACACACACACACACACAGACACACACACACACACACACACACACACACACACACACACAGACACACACACACAGACACACACACACACAGACACACACACACACAGACACACACACACACACCCACACACACACACTGAGTGAGAGTGTTCCACACAATATCATCATATGCATATCTCATTGTCAGAAAAGATTCGTTTAAGAATGACCAGATCAGCCTGTCTAGATTCAGTTTCCCCTCCAATTCACCAAATTAAAAATATTCGTGGGGAGGGATAAACTAAGAAAAAAGGACTATGAGACTGGGATTTCTGTCCGATCTTGAAATGATAAAGGGAAGCCTTTCTGTCACTCCCACATATGTAATAATCCCTCAAACATAATAACTGTTGCCTGCCAAAAACATAATAACTAATGTCCCACAAACATAATAATCATTAAATCAAATGTGATAAATTACTAATATAGTACAATTCTACCTGTTATATCAGTTGTAGGAGTATGTTTGTCAAAAATCATCACTATCTAATGCAATTTCCTGTCCATGGCTCTATAAAAACAGTGCACACATGTGCTGAACCCCACTCTGATTAAACACCTCATCAACTAGTAAGCCCCTGCCCTCATACAAGCATGATTCTGAACAGCAGGAGTATACTGCCATAAAACTACCATACATCTAGGTGAAGTGCAACAGTCATGGAAATAATTCATTGCATACCCTTTGATGGTATTTACGTTCGAAATTGTGAAATCTGTTATTTTCACATACAGATGCTATTCAGCAGACATGTTCAGACATGGATACATTTTATGGTTATATTTCTAAACAAATTACTTTTGGGGGGGCCTTGAAGGACTATTTGTGAATGTAAAATTGATGGACAGTAAATGCAGAAATATTTCGACTACAGCATAGACAGAGGGAATCCAGTGTATGGGTAAAATTGACTGGCTTACAGATGCACCGATCAATCGGGCAGTAACCAAAATCACCCGATTTTCACTTTTGACGTGAGTGAGAGACCGATCTTCCTGAATAGTTGGTTCTATGTGCCGATCAAATACCCATGCAGGCAACAACATACTGAGATCTAGAGGAATGTGGGCGGAAGATTCAAGGTTTGGTACTTTCAACACATTCAAAGTTAGCTACAGATGTCAAAACATAAAATAATCAATAAATCAGACAAAATTTAGACTAAAATCATAATTAGCAGTAATATGTTGTTAATCAAAAATGGATGAACTCCAATAAACTTACCCTGGCAATGAGTAAGGTTCAGTCTCTTGAATCCTTTGGGACACTCCACTTGGCCATTGGCAATGACTGCATAGGCTGGTGAAGAGAAACAAGGAACAAGCACATCACAAGAAGTGTTTGAAGTGTTCGACAAATTATAATCTTCCACAGCTGACAAAAGAAAACATTAGCTATTAGTGTTCACTTTAGCCCTTTGGAGTAAGCGGCATCGTTGATGAACCTGAAAATCAATATTATCAATTGAATATTATAATTATCAATATTATCAACATACGTCCTACCTCCCCAACTTCCTCCAACATTCTCTCGTCAGCTGCTCCGAATTTCTCATTTTAATCTTAGCTAGCTACATACATTAGTGATACAGAAAGCACCTAAAACTTGTGATCATCTCGCAATAAACATAAAGTCAGGTAAGAGCTCAGAAGTCAGTACCCAGCATCTTCCCCCTAAACTCTATTCTGTGTTTCAATGCCAAATCCCTTTGTTATTTCTCTCAGCTTTCTTTCCAGTGCAGGTGATAATGTGTTAATTAAATCAAAATGGAAACTTCACTCCATGGTCTTTATTTGATTTTTTTGACAGTCTCCTGACATTTCCTAACATCATGGTAATGCAATATAATAATATACAGTATGTTTATACTGTGGGAAGGATCGGGACATGGAAGGACCTCTGCAAGGACATTTGTGGAAGTTAAAACAATCCTGTTTGGAATTCCTGACACATCATGGCACATGAGTTGGTCACATGTAGGGCACCCCTGTGTCAGGGGGTCAAGGGTCATAACTAATCGTGTCAAAATATGCAATGCTAGTCACCCACCATACATTCTTCATTTTGCTATTGTAACATGCCAGACAAAGCCTTCCCAACCTGGATCAGACATCGAAGGAAATAATCTGAGAAACATTAATGTGTTCAAGCTAGACAGGGGTAAGAATGGGGTAACACTAATTGTGACCCGATGTTGAAGCAGTAATTGTGTCCCGATGTTGAAGCTCTAACCACTTATTTACACTGGTATATACCGTATGTAAACAAAAGGTCATTATGTTTCATTTTGTGTATATAAAAGGATTACAATATTTAATGCTCTTCATCTTTAAACAAGCAAACTAACAGAAGGGAATACTGAAAAGGCTTGTTTACAGTTCAGAAATGAAACATCATTGTTTTACCATCTTTGCTGATCATCAATATTATCAACATAAATCAATAACAGGACAGCAAAATGACAGTGCAAAAATGAATCAGAATCCTAACATCATGACGTGAATACAGCTCACCACACACAAGCAGCTTTAACCACCCACCCTACTTTAGTCTCACATACACGTTAGGCTATTAAAGTGCACACACCAGAGTAAAGAGGATCTCCAGTAGGAAACACAGAGCTTCAGTGAGTTATTAGAAGTTGTTCAGTAGCATACTTTACAATGGTAATTGTAGTAAACACCAGGTTATCCGTGGTGGGATGAGCTGCTTTTTACACTTTTTGCACTTTTGTGTTTTTTCCTTGAATTACTTTTTGCTTTTTGCTTGTACCTCACTTCTAAGCTGCCTCAGACAAAACTGTCTGATAAAGCCCAAAATAAAGACAATTCTAATATGGTATGTAGCAGGCTCCAGAGCATTCAATTGTCCTTTAACTCAAGTCATCTGAGTTGAAAACTTACGTCAGACTAACTTCTAAAAGCAATACCAGGGTTAATGATGTTTCTCTCACACTGACAAACTGAACAGCAGTTCAAACAGCAGGGACGAAGGTATATGTATATTTGATTGTGAGCCAAGGAACAAATAGATGCCATCGCCAAAACCAGGAGACAACATAAGGCTGTTCATTTCCTGCTGATTAAAATGGCAAAGGCCTCATTAAACAGACCCATAGGCCAAAACCTGATCAGAGAAAGTTTAAAGCAGAACTTTCCTTTCAATTTGAGAGAAATTCCTAACTAGCGATGTCAAATTACTTTCCCCTCTAGTAACTGTAGCTCTGAGACATCACAGAGAAAGGAAACAAACAAATGTGGTGTGTCAGTACTGGAATCTCCCTCAATGAGCAAAGCTAGCCAATCGAATCGCGTTTATGCTAATATCCAGAGAGAGTGAGACTGAAAAAAAAGATGGCAGACCAAACTCCGTAGATGGTCGTATTTGTCTTGACTCTTTTTTGGCTTAGAGACACTGTACAATGTAAAACCCCCGTTATTGTAACTGAAGAATATGTCTGAGGTGATTTGCGAGGCGTCTGAGCCAGCTATCTAATGTTAGCACGTTAGCAAGGTAACTACCCACGAGGTAAACAGCTCGCTTGCGGCGTGATTGGTGTTGACCTGTCAATCTCACTATAAAAGTCTCCGTTATCAACACAACTCCATCATCCTGTCAACGCAACGCATACATGTGAATTTACTGTAGTGTAGGACCTCTGTCAGGTTTTATAAAGGTTAGACACACAGGTGACTGTTTAGACTATGCATACTACATATAACTTCTAAACAACTACTTATGAAGCTCCTATAGCATATGAAGAGATTATAATTCCATTTTTGGTAAAGTCAAACAGATCTCACCTCAGGCGTACGTACCACTTTCTTTAAAAACTAAATGCAGTCTAGGCTTCATTCATCAAGTGTCTGTTCTAACTGAGCGTTAGCTCCTTCTAGTGGACTGGTGGGGCTGGGCTTCTAATTCCCACTGCACCTTTTAATGCCATTTCACTGCATGACATACCAGGTACAATCAGCATGATTGTGGGTAACTTCTATGCCGAGTTTGACATACTGCTGTCCCACTCCCCTTCCCTCAGGATGACAGCCCTTTGACCATTCTGGTAGACTTGAACGTCCATCTTGACAAACCTCAGTTTGCTGACGTTCTCCTAACCTTGTTTGGTCCCAAACTGCTCCCCACTCCCCAAACCCACAAAGATGGCAACCACCTGTCCGACCTAGCTGAGTATTAGAGCCTTTTTATGCCCTGCTTGACAGTAGCATTGGAGCCTTTTAATGCCCTGCTTGACACTAGTATTAGAGCCTTTTAATGCCCTGCTTGACAGTTGACACTAGTATTAGAGCCTTTTATGCCCTGCTTGACACTAGTATTAGAGCCTTTTATGCCCTGCTTGACACTAGTATTAGAGCCTTTTTATGCCCTGCTTGACACTAGCATTAGAGCCTTTTAATGCCCTGCTTGACACTAGTATTAGAGCCTTTTTATGCCCCGCTTGACACTAGTATTAGAGCCTTTTTATGCCCCGCTTGGTCTCACTGCTGCCAAAACTGCATTCTATCACAACAAGGTCAACAACACCACAGAAACCAGGAAACTAATCTCCACATTCCAATCTCTCCTCTACCTTCCTCCATCCACCTCTCTCACTGCTGAAGACTGGCCCTGATGACTTCCATCCTGCTGGCAAAGTTCTCCCCTAGCATATGCCTCCCAAAGCAATCAAAAACTTGGGCACTCTATTTCTGAGTGTGGATGGAATTTGAATAGTTGGAGACGCTCATGTTTGCTGCCCTAGCACCTCTTGCCAAAGACTTCCTTAATGCAATTGATTTTTGTCCAATCACTGCTCCTATGCATGCATATGGGCATACTCTTGATTTAGTGTCACGTGTTTTTACTTTCTGTGATCTTGTTGTTTCAAATACATACATATCAGATCACGTACCAATTGTTTTTAATCTGCCACATCCAGCTACCCAACACCCTCTAATGTTAGGCCAGACACTTCTATGCTTCTTACATACCTGTTTCTCAGTCTAATTCCCAGACGCTGATGAGCCTGCTGTGTGTTTAAACTCTGCGTGTACCTCAGTTCTTGACACTACTCCACCTATGAAGGACTGTAGACCGACTAGAGAAGGGCTGAACGCCAATGAAAAAGGTCAGACTGCCGTCACTTCCTTGCCTGACAGACTTGGTGTCCCAACTTGCCCTACAGATTTTATTTCATTCTGTGTTCTATAAAAATGGTTTCATGTGGTAGGTTGTCGAGTGCTTGACATTATAAACAAATAACTGGTCTCTGGAGTTGTACCTCAAGTATTTCAAAATCCTCCTTCAGTGCACAGAACTGTGCCTCAAACTCCTCGTGACCATGAGAAATATTTTTTTTCTAAACCATGCCTGAATAATCAGAGCCATATATCTCTTCTACGAAACTGCGTAGTTATTATTTGCCACAGTACATTTTAATCCTTGTTCTGCGGTAGCCTAGACGGTGGTCTAGCGCCCACAAACCAACCACTTCCAATAACAGATGACCAGTTACGAAGTCACTAGAAACTGGTTGACACCTATTTTACCTAAGAGTACTCATTCTCAGGTTTAAAATGATACGCCCATTGCCCGTCTTTGAGTAATTTAGAGGTGTGATTGGTGCAGCCAAACAAGTTTTAAGACAGTCTGGCTAAAGGTTGGTGAACCAAACCACTCTCTCCTCCAAAAAAACCCACTTTAACCTAGGGTTAGGGTTCGCCCACCAATTTGAATAGACAGAACACTAGTTAATTAACTAGAGTTAATAGGGGTTACTCTAAAGTGCCATACTTCTGTGGCTTTACCAGACTTGTCTGCCTATTAAAGGAGAATGACCACAACTACGGGGTATGAGTGAACGTCACCACTCAACACCAAACAAACTATCATGAAAAGTTATGTAAACAAACTTCTAGACAAATACAAATATCTGGGTGTTATTACTGACAACCTATGTTCTGTATCTAATACTGATACTGCCATTAAAGAGCTGTACTACTGTATCTGATGTTTGTGTCTTGATGACTCTTCAGTTTAGCTTCATAGTATCAGTAATTAATTTTAAGAATTGCAGCATGGTACCGTGACCTCAAATTACACCATTTCGACAGAATCGCAGACTTCACTTTCAAGAGCCTGATTTAAGGAGTAAGTAAAACAATTGGGGTAAATTATCATCAGCTCATTGACAGGTAGAGCACACAGGTCCTCAAGAAGGCAAATGCCACCGTAAACAGCCTGAATCACCCCTAATTTACTGAGTTTGGACTGCTGCCACCAGGCTGAGGTTGGAAGAACATTAAGGATGTGTGCAGTCTGACTTACTGAAATCCTCCTCATTAAGTTGATATATGACACTGGTTTTTGATTGTATCATGTATGTGGTCTCTGACTGTTTCTTTTTTTAATTTGCCTTACTGCATAGCATAACTTTGTTGCAAGCCTGATTTCGCCCATTCTTGGGAGCAATAGTTTGAACTGAATTTAATTGAGTTATAAAATTGAGAGTTCCGTGAGCGATGGATCCTGATAATAACACCCCCTCTCCCCAACAAAAGATTCCTCAAAAAAAGAAAAAGTAAGGGGTGGGGAATAGAGGAGTAGATCAAAGGGTGGCTGAGATCATGCTGACCCTATTTGCCCAAGGGAGTAGTAAGCGACTTGTGAGCAATTGCTCCAGTGAGAGGTCTGATTTATGGGGACTCGTGGCGGATCAGCAGCATTGACCCAGGACACCTCCCAGTGTCCCTGAACCACAGACAGCTTTAGGCAGAGGATTGCCTTGGTGTTACGGACTAAGAAATATGTCCCAGGGCACAGAAGTGGGTTGTGTCTTATGAGTGCCAGGAAATGGTTGTGGAGGGCCAGTCAGGGAACATATGTTCCAACCGGATAGTCATGACATACTCAGTTAACCCTTTAAATCAAAACCCCAGAGACAAGAAAAAAACAAAGAGATAATTTAAGGACTATTCATGTGTCCATGTGAATGTGTCCAAGTACTAACGTAGACAACTGTTCCTTCAAAACTACTTATGGTAACAGTTTCTAAAGAAAACCATAATGTCAAATGTGTGCCTCTAGATAATGATCAGTTTTGGATGACCTGGTTTGGAAGGTGACTTGAGATAAATCTCTTAATACTGAGCTGTATGCACCGTAACCAGACACAAAGTCTCTGCTGTCAACTCAACTGTCTCTGTCTTTGAGATGATTTGTTGAGTCTGGTTGTGTGTACTGCAGCTAGGCTACAGTATAAACACCCCCTCCTTCTGTAAGCCATGTTACTGGAAGCATTTCTTAGTATTACAGAGCTAGCAATCTTTCTAGATCTTTCACATAGGAAACACATATAAGGTCAAATTTCCTGTTAGCAAGCTTTGATTTAAAACCCATGACATTAGCCTGATTTTCAGAGTGGATTATGGCCTTGTAAACTAGGAGTATTACAATGACTTATTTCCTATAAGCCCTGTTATATGTTTTGTGATTCATTTGATGTTTTGCACACTTCCTGTCGATTTCTTTAAGCCTTGAATATTTCTTGTCCACTCAAAATGTCATGCATAATGTTATGCAACAGTACAATGTAATCACTAAATAACATCTTTCAATATAAACTAAACTGAACAGATTATGATGCTTGCTTTGACAGACTTGTGATATGTATTTTTGTACCTACAAGATGTGTGGTCTATTTGAAACAGCACTAGGAACCAGGGGAGAGTCATGTCTTGTCAATCCTGTCTGGATCTGATTATACTAAAGGATTCTAGGGAATCTGAGCAAGTGATGCGTCATATCTTTCAGCCCTTGGTCCCTATGTGAGACAGAACTGACAAGTTCTCTTCACAGTCATCATCTCCATTACATCAACCACTTGACATACACCGTTCCATTCCATTGAGAAGCAATAGTACAATCTTAGCTTAAAATAGACAACTGGCTTTTCTCTGTGGTTTGAATTGGGCTCCTTTCACAGACATCGGCTGGGTATCAAACCCAAGCACCCTAGTCTCCCGTCTTACGCAAGACTTGGGTAGACTTCCTGAGAGAAATGATGTGGTTTGACTGGTAAGAAGAATTAGTACTTTCACTGGAATTAAGTGATTCAGGATTGTATTATCTGGGCATTTTGACAGAGTATTTCCTTTTTTTGTGCATTAGTATTTTGGTAAGAACCTTTGGGCTGATGCAGAATTGAGGCTGTCCTGCTGAAACACACGTACAGAGAGAGATAGATAGATATATAGATAGATAGAGAGAGAAAGAGAGCGAGCGAGAGAGAGAGAGAGAGAGAGAGAGAGAAAGAGAGACTCATAACCTCAGTGCTCTGCTGGCAGAGTCACTCATCAAGAACAACAGCCAGCACTGACAACAAAATCAGATCTCCCATACTGTGCACAAGCACAACCGCCCAGAGGGGTAAAGTTTGGTTTAAAAGAACCACAGAGTTGAAGAAACATAGGAATCCTGATTGCTTTGCTATTTAAACAAAAGTGACACTGGGTCCACATGTTCCTAGCAAACTCTTGTTATTCATGGGAAACATGTGTTTTTATTTGGTGCCTTATTTGGTTTCTAAAATGTGCCAAAGTCTTTTTTTATTGAAAGCAAAAAACACACCCTGGCGATCGCAGGGCCCCAAGAGCAGCAGGATTAGGAGGGGACTACAACTAAAAGCTCTAATCTAAATATACAGTGAGTGGAATGCATAATAATCAAGCGTGGTATGCTGTTTACTTACACTCTACTCACCCCTTCACTCAACATTCAATCAGATCTGGGATGTGAACCAGCTTTACATGGGTTATATGAAATTATATATTAAATATATGTGTGTGTCTGTCAGGGTTGAATTCAAGTAGTGATGGCAGGCAGGGGACGAAGATAGGGTTTACGCACAGATTCTGTCTACAATATACGTATATCTGCAGATATCTGCCTGTTCCTGTTTTTCAACCAACAAATATATGTATATGTGCAAAGAAAGATGGCAAAGTGTGTAAGAAAGAGTTACCTGGTTTGACTGGACAATCGGTGCACTTATTAAGTCCCCACGAGGCACCCACACTTCCACAGCAGTCATCCTGCTTAGTCAGACCTGGCAGTGGCTTCCCACACTGCAATGCACACACACACAAACAAAACAACATCAAAGGACAATATAACCTCTCTCTCTCACACACACACACGCACACACACACACACACACACACAGACACACACACACACACACACACACACACACACACACACACACACACACACACACACACACACACACACACACACACACACACACACACACACACACACACACACACACACACACACACACACACACACACACATTTGCCATCCCATGGCTTTCCAAGGGTGTCCCTGCAGACAGGGATAACTCTTTGAAATTCTGAAACGTCATCTTCCGGATATGACACCTAGTAAAATGTTTCTGATTTGTGTCCACAGTGACATCTTCTTTGCAAAACAAATCTCACTACTCATGTTGGAACATGTGGGATCCAGATAATATTGTGTAAGTATTTTGAGATACTATGTTCTTGCAAAACAATTGGCGTAAGTACCACATGCACACACACTAGTATCTGGTGTGTGTCTGATATATATTGTGTCATGGTTACACAATACTTTGTCTGGGAATAGAAATCATTTTCGAATCGCTTTTAGAGTTTTTACAGAAAGTTGTACCGGATACTATTGAAGAAAATAATCAGAAAAAAATAGCCAATATCCAAAAGAAAAAGGAACTTTAAATGGGTATGCTAACAAGATAGTGAAATATCCAGGTTCATATTCCATACCCCAAACTTGCTTTTGAATTATGGTACAAGAGCGATCATATCTCTAATATTTGGGATTCTGCCTGAAAAGCTATCGTTTCTCCATTCGCAAAAATACTACTGAAATAACAAATCAAGTTTGAGTGTACACATTAGTCTCTTCTCCTTTTTTCGCTGTAATTGAGCTGTAGGGTGAGCTGCGCATAAAAAACAGATTCCAGAGGCCGCGGGTGTTTGCTCTGTGCATGCGTGCAGAGCATCTGAATCTAATTAGGATGGACAAAAACAGTCTGTGGCATAGATCAATCCACTGCTGGCCACCGCATGGCCACTTGGGGCTCTGGACTACGTGTGAGGGGTGAAGATTATCGTCTGACATTCCCTCTGAAACATTCCAAGCAAGCAAGTTGTAATTTACGAGACTTTGCATGGCAGCTGGGACACTGGTGTTTATTGTTGGCAGTGCTATGAGCTTTTATCGAATTAAACACAAAGAGAACAATTAAAAATCTTAAGTCTCTGGACACCTCTGGAATTTGACAGCGATGGTTGACGTCTTAAGTATAGTTGATACTGTCCTTTAGAAGCTAGTCATGGACAGAACAGAACTGGTTGCATTATGGTAGATTAACTCAGAGCCACAAACTGGATTGTGGTGACATCAGGTATTACTGCTGTAAATCAGGCATTACTGCTGTAAAATGTTTTTGTTTGTTGCTGTAAATCAGGTATTACTGCTGTAAAATGTTTGTGTTTGCTGCAGGGTTTCTCTCTTTTGTTTCATTGTCCAATCTCCCCTCTCTCTGACCAATCTCTACTTGTACAGAGGGACCTTTTCTTTCTCTGTGTGGTGGTGCATGACTTCCCTTCAGCTCTAACTCATGACACGTTTCCCATCAGGCACAGGAACAGGAGACAGCAGGGGTGCACAGGGGCTCGTAAATACCAAACTAAAGTGTAAATCGAAGGCAGAGACTAGCTTCCGGTGGAAGGTATACCACTTTGAAAAACTATTTAGAGGTACTCCGAGCTTCCATGCTATGAGAAACTGGAAAACCATGTACAGCTATCAGTTGTTGCTACTCTCAACCATCTTTCAACTAATGTAGCAGACTTCTTGAGGTCTACAGTGACAGTGAAGTCTACAGGGCTACTCCATTACAGTTTAGGAAAGGGTACCTCTACTACTATCAGATCTAACCGTAAAGTCATGCCATGGATTGGGATTGGGATTTATCTAATTTCTTACATTTCTGTTTTCTTCATGTAAGCTTTCAATACTGACCAAAGCATCAGGTTAAGGGAAAAAAAAAAAACAGGAGAGGACTATTTGTTCTGAAGATCTGACATGAATTGAAAATAAAATCAAGTTCTGTTCTGAATTTGTTGCAGACGTTCATATGCAGACAATTATGTCTGTCATTAAAGAACAGTTAGAGAAATGTCGTGAGCTGTGTTCATGCGATGTGAACGTGTGTGTGTGTGTGTGTGGATAATGGTTGCACAGTGAAGGGGAGGGCCTTCAACTCTGCTTGCTTATCTGCACAATTCAGTGGATAGCATTACCTTGAATCATTTGTAATGGATTTCAAATGAGATTACCATTTACTGTATATCTTAATCTATCAAAGCACCAGTTTGAATGGTGCATTTACGTCCCACAATATAATGTTAATATACAGTACTTATATATAATATATAGGCATAAGTAAACAAATAAAGTAAACATATCATATAACTAAGTAAAGCCAAGGTGGGAGTGTAAAGGGAACAGTAATGCTCCTGCTTCACATAGAAAACAAAACGTCTGTAATACAAGAAATGAATTCAGGCTTGCATTGGCAGTGTGGAGTATAAGAGCAGATGGTGCAGAATGTGGCAGCACATATGATCTTTGATCAGCCAAAGAGGGCATAAGTCAGTCCTCTGCTAATCACCCTTCAAATCTATTGTTCTTGCCAACAGAGAAGCCACCAGATTGGCACCATCTACCTGACTTCCACCCACCAGCACTATTTTCCCTTTCGCCAACTGTGTCCCTCCGATAAAATCAGCAGATAAGAAACTATGCAGCAAAGCCCATAATCCTTATGGGGTCAAAAGGAAAAAATTCAATTAATGCACATCTACCAGACTACCAAACACCTGATGTGGTGTTCTCCAAGCAAGCCCATCAAATTGGTATGAGGAAGCCTCTAAGGGTTTCAGGTGGCCCTCTGCCAATGCCTATGAGATATTTTCCTCAGATGTGGTTGTGTGAGCTTTTGAAGAACTTTACCTGGCCATCTACCGTCTCCTGAAAGCATCTTCCCACATGTCCATTCTGCCTGCTGAAGGGTCTTTGAGGACTGATCTTGCCACCATTGCCATTTCCATTGTTGAGGCCGTGGTCGTTGCCATGGCCACTGGCAGGCTGAGAGCGCTGTTGCACAGAGTGTGAAGACCCATCTCTGCTATGATTCCGCACACCCTGACCCGGCTTGACACGAGCCACCTGATGCACCTGTACTTCGGCCTCTGGGGGGTGCTGGATGTGTACATTCACTATGGATACTTGCAGAGAGGCTGTCACAAACACACAAACACACACACAGAGAGAGAGAGAGACAGCAAGAGACACAGAGAAAGGGAGAGAGGGGGAAAAAAGATGAAGGAAGAACCAATTAGCAGTTGGGTGGCTAATGGGAACAAGAGAGGTGTGTGTTTCTCTCCTTCACATGACTATACCATAAAAATTAATTTGAGACTGCTCTACGAACTAGTTACGTACCAAACAGTTAAAAACAGTAAAAGCCTGGACAAGGTGTTTAAGTTTTGGATGACAAGGACACTAGATTGACCAAACATTAGGAGCATCTGGGCTAAATTACATTTGACCTCTGTGTGCTTTTGCAGTCAGCAAGCTTCATCACAATAGGTGGAAAATCACAATATGTTGGTTTTGTAGTATCCCACTTAACACTGAATGGCATTTTTTGGGGGGGTTTTCTGATGGAAAAACCATTGGATTGATTGGATACATACACTACCACTCAAACGTTTGTAATCACTCAGAAATGTAACCATTGAAGTTGCAAAATTAATAGAAAATATAATGACGGCATTGTCAAGGTTAGAAAAATATGATTTCCACATGAGATAACAAACTAAATTGGCTTTCATCAAAGAATCCTTTCATCAAAGTGACCTCCTCACTGTAAAAGATCAGAGTGGGGTTTTGTGGGTTGTACTTAATAAAGCTTCCAATTGAGGACCTGTGAGGCAGCTGTTTCTCAGACCAGAGACTGATGTGTTTCTTCCTCCTGTACAGTTGTGCACCAGGGCTTCCCACTTATCTTTCCTGGTTAGAGCCAGTTTGCACTGCTTTGTGAAGGGCTTCTCAAAACAATACACAACGAGTTTCTGAAGTAAGCTTTCCAGCCCATAAACATTTTAGACCATAACTAAACCCACAACGCTGATGCTCCAGATACTCAAGTTTTGTTTCCTTCAACCACCATTGGCTATTACTCCAGCATAATTTTAAACTACTTTCACTTCTAAACTTCCACCTTGGGTAGTGCAAGAGGCGCCATAAGCTACATACTATATGTTGTGTGTGTTTTTTTTCAGGACAGTCAGGGATATCCAGATCTGCCATCATTTGATATTTGATGAAAGGGTGAGACCTACTGTGACCTTGCTATCTGTTTCCCTTCGAGGCTATAAACACTTTGTGGTTTGTGGTCATGGTGGACATTTGTTTTTGTTTCTGCTCTCATAAATTTCCACTGAGCCTTCAGTAGCTAACATAATAGCATAATAGCAACAGCGTTACCATGACGAGCACAAGTAAATGATAAGCAACTGAGAGTGTACATAGACAAAGTGTGTATATAGAGTTATGCCTTTAACATGTAGGACACCAAAGAAGCGCAATTCGCTCTAGCGTCTATGTTAGTTTGAGCAGCCTCACTATTCACTGTAGCGTCTATGTTAGTTAGAGCAGCCCCACTATTCACTGTAGCGTCTATGTTATTTAGAGCAGCCCCACTAGCGTCTATGTTAGTTAGAGCAGCCCCATTATTCACTGTAGCGTCTATGTTAGTTAGAGCAGCCCCACTAGCGTCTATGTTCGTTAGAGCAGCCCCACTAGACATGGGATGCAGCCTAAGCAGTTCTGTATCCCAGAACAGAAGTAGCAGCTAGAGTTTCTGCATTGGCCTGAATGTTTCCAACTTCTGCGAATGGAAATGGTTAAACATAATTATGTATGCTGTCAATCGAGTAAAGAAAATGAATTAAATGCAGTTTTTTCCCTCTTAAGACTGAAGCTTGTAATGATGGATATTTAAATATAAATCACGAACTGAATATAGAATCAACACAAAGGAAGTTTAAATTCAAATACTATTGTTCAATAGCATATTTTATATCTTTGAACACAGATTCTCTCCTGTGAACTATTTCCAATAAAACCATCAAGGCCAACAAAAATGCCCCAAAGCCAACAAATCAAGGCCAAAGAGGAAAGACCGACATTTGGGGAGGAAGCTACTTTGGAGGGAGCTAGCAACTAGGTCAGCCGATCGGTAGTTAGAAGGCGTGCAGCCCGTTGGGTTAGTTGTAAGATCAAGTGCTCAATAAACTTGCAGGCTTGTAAATTCAGCTAAGCTCCATGCCTGATATACCCAGATATTTTGACCATTACATATGCACTAACAGAAATAATAACAAAATCCAGGCAGCTGTATTTTCAAAGAATGCCACCTTGTGGTTTGTACTGCAACCAACCCCCCCTGTGTTTAATTACTTCCGCCAAGAAAGTTATGTTTTTGTTGTGGTTTGTTTGCCTGAGCCGGATTACACAAAAATTATCAGCCCGATTTTCATGAAACTTGGTAGCCAAGGAAGAACCCATTCAATTTAGGAGTGAATCCAAATCACGTTGGGATCCAAACATTTTGTTTCAATTACGATAACGTTGCGAAAGGGATCATGGTAGAGGTCTGCGCTCTCCGAGTACTCTCCCAGTTCATTCATTTGACGTTACTTGTCCCTTAACATGTTGAAATTGTTGAGCTGAGAAAAGTTAAAGGAGTTAAAAATACATATAATTAAAAAGGATTATGAGGATTGGTTGTAATCATGAACGAAATGGCCACTTATAGGTACATGTAACATGTCATATTCACATTTATTTGCATATATTTAATTTATGATTTCCAAGCAATTAATGGTCAGTCAACCAGAGGGTTATAATGACGTGATGTGCTTGCTAAATGTTATGTCTATACTGGCGTTTTAGAATAGTTTCGTTGTTCTCCTGTTTCTGCTTTGCTGATTGAGGCAGTGAGGCTCCAGCTTTGGCTGTCAGTATTAAAAATATCATATGCCAATGCATTCATCTGCTAAAACTAATGATTGCTCCAATCGGTTCAAACCTGGTTCAAAATGTTTTTAAATGTCCAGAATAAAGTGCATTACAATGCACATTACAGGCTAACTGATTTAGGAAAAGAAGCGCCCATGACTTTAGGCTACCAAAAACATGTTTCATATGAATAAATGGATACATGTTCATTTATCTTGAGCTGGTGCAGTGCTGGTAGAGGTCTTTGAAGATCTTGAGGAAAAGGTTATGAGATTGGCCTGCCTTGACATTAGTGAATATCCATCACTGGATGTGCCAAGAGATTGTTCCAGGAATTCTGTATCAAATAACTTCTTGTATAAATACCTACTGCATACACAATGTGTGTGAATGCCCCCTACAAATGGTGTCTGGAACATGGAAGTCCTACTTTTAACCGAGGCACTCGCTTAGAATACCACACATTTCTGAGGGAAGCTGCTAGTTGACATTGGATTCCTTTTCTGGCCAATACCAGACATAAGGTCAGTTTTAATTTTAGATAGGGCAGATACATTACTGTAATTGCTAGCTTGTTTATTAGTCAGCAAGCCAACACCACTTAAAAAGCAATGATTTTCATGATTTATTGACAGAGGTAGCTTGCCATGGCAATTCTAGTTGGAATAATTACCTTCCTGGTCGGAAAGAGGCAAAGTGTACGTGGAGTGAGAGGAGCTATTCTGTCCTCCATTTCCTTTGGCACCCTGGTTAGTGGCCTTGTTCGGAGGTGGAGCTGGCAGGTGACAGAACTTCCCAGTGGAGTTGGATGGACACCAGCATTGGTTCTGGCCAATACACCGGCCACCACTCAAACAGGGTATTTGACAGAAGACTGGATAAAAGGGAAAATACACACACGCATAACATGATTAATAAGGGAGTAAACTCAAATACAGCACACAGTCAACTGAATGTTCTAGAACCTTAGCATTCACTTTTGCATTCACCTTATGACATGTCATTAAAATCCATGGAAAACATCAACCAGACCTTTGATTTTGAACTGTATTACAAATAGTGTTGAATGGAAAAATGTATGTATCACATATATCACATCACATTTTTGTAAATGAAAGCATCTGTGTATCACATAAACCCAGCAATCAAGTAGGCCTAAAAAAACAAAAACAACACGTGTGCTTCAAAATACATGTCCCGATGCCCCAGCTTGTTACGTAGCCTATTGTTAAATGTTCAGTATTAGTCAAGGAATCAAACACCTTGTCTGTCTGTCAGTCTTATGGTTTCTAGTGCTTGCAAAGCAAAATACTATAATGATATTCCTAGGCTTCTTCTTCTTTGTACCTATTTCTGAGAATAATTCAGCTTGAACCGCTTAACGCAGAAACTTTTTCAAACTTTATTGCATAGGTCTTGTAAATGTAATTTAAGGGCCAATGCCCACTGGCAACAACGTTCAACAGCGAGTCATGGAATACACCTAATGTTACCATCAAAACGGCAAAAACAAGACTTACTTAGTGATAGTTTAAAGTATAACAATGGCACAAACATAGCGTTTCAGTGCCATTTTAATTTACAATTTACAAGTATACCATTAAGTCATCATCTTTATTAGCTCATTACTTGCTATAAACTGGGTAATGGTAGTTAGCTTTGTTTACTAGTGGCAACAAAAAGTCATGCTTTTAATCCAAGCCCTATAACCAAGCTATTTCTATGGACCTGAATCTTAAGAAATAGCAGCAAAAAAAAAAAGAAAAGTGTTTTAAACTTTGCCGTTGACGTGCGTCAGACGCCACCAGTGGAGATATTAAGATAAACGAGTAAAAATGTTCCATTGAAATGAATGGTGGTATCTTCATGACTTCAACATTCTATAACTGCCAATTGTCAACAGTTAACTGCCACTGTCTCTGAGGTGCATACGAAATAGAAGGTTCCTGCCTTGTTGCTTCACTGCTGTAATAGACATTACTTTTGAGTGAAGGCATCCTCTAAGAATGTTGGTTTTGAATGGTCTTTTAAGATAACATTTACGGTGATGTATAATGTTGGCACGCTGCAAGAACGTTAGTCCAGCTAACGTAAGCTAACGTTAGATAGTTGGCTGACAGATGCCTCGCAAATCACATCAAACATTATTGTTGGTTACAATAATGCTGTTTTCGGATAGTACAGTGTCTATTTCTCAGTCACTTTTGAAAAATCTAAGTGTGAAGAACGTCTTTGTCTAACTCTCGCTCTCTCTCTCTTTCAAATCACTCTATCACTATCACTCTCTCACTATCACACTACCACCTCTCAATCTGTTTAATTTCTTTGTCTTTCTCTTTCACTCTCTTTCACCCACTCAGTCGCACTCTCTCACTTTTCCATCTCTTTAATTTTTAGTATTTTTCTTTCTCTCTTTTTCTCTCACTCTTTTATCCACGAATTTTTCTTTCTTTCTTTCTCTTTTCCTTTGTTTGCCTTTATCAAATACACTCTTCTGTCTCCCTCTCTTTAATTAATTGGAATTACCACTTCATAGTGTGTTTCATTTAATATATTATTGCATTGACATATTTGCATACCATTTTTAATCTTATGTACTCGGTTAATATCTTTTTAATCATATGTACTTATTACAGTGCTTAAGTGCTTTTTGATCTTATGTACAGTAATTGGTTGTTTTAGTAGTCTAAGGGTATCAATCAATCAGTCAGTCTATCATGATAGCCAAGTAAAGTGCTTTTAGCATAGGCTAAGTACGCACTATGCACGTTGATCATAATGCTTCTGAGTCACATATAAAAGGTGATTCAGAGAATGAAGAATGAAATGACATAACGTCACATGGGATGGAATGAAATGACATAATGTCACATGGGATGGAATGAAATGACATAACGTCTCATGGGATGGGGATTGGCACAACCGTGGAGGAAGAACAATTCACGGGAGAAGAAAAGACAAGAAAAACTCACACTCTTTCCTTCCCTCTTTATCTATTTATTCAATATCTCTGTCTCTCTCTGTTTGTCTTCCCTATCTATACCATCCTCATCTCAACTACCCTCACATGGCTTTGCTTTTCCTTACCTTCTCCTCTCTGCACATGCATCCAATATCTTTTCAACTTTCTAATCTTTTACTTTATTTTGCTTTAAATTGTATTATATTTTGACCATTCACATTACATCCTGAAGATAGATTCTGAAATGTGGCCCTCCTGTCTCATAGTCACCACTTTCAAGTAGTCATAGACAGTGTGACATCGGTATCGGATTAGGTATCACTCAATGCAGTGGGCACATATTTTTTGTGAAGTCCTTGCTTGCCTTGTCATTTAACCTACTATACAAAATACATACAAACACATACAAATATAGTATATAAGAATACAGCTCTATACAAGTATACTGTACTGATGCTAGGCTGTAAGAGGAACAGAACAGGAACACAGCCCTTTAATTCTACTTATCTTTTGCCGGTAGCCCAACTGGATCGGAGCTCTATAAAATACCACTCAAAAGAACCTGTTCCTCGAAACCAAATATCAAAACCCTTCAGCTGTATGAAAACGTCTATGGAGCAAGTCTATGTACCAAGGCAATACAAGTCTTTTTTACAGGCACAGAACCACAGGAAAGCCAGGGAATTTAGCTCATGTTCACATTCGCAAGGAATTTTTTTTTGGGGGGGGTTTTAGGGGAAGGGGGGGCTGATTTGGACTTTTTGGGGTCAGGAGAAAAAGTGACGATAAAATGGGATGAAAGGAAGACAAAAGAAGACTATGTCGAATCTGTCCATGTGTGAGTATGCGATGTACTTTAATCTGTCCATGTGTGAGTATGCCATGTACTGTAATCTGTCCATGTGTGAGTATGCGATGTACTTTAATCTGTCCATGTGTGAGTATGCCATGTACTGTAATCTGTCCATGTGTGAGTATGCCATGTACTGGCAAGTAGGGACTGAACCCTCTCTCATGTGTGAGTATTGCGATGTACTGGCAAGTAGGGACTGAACCCTCTCTCATGTGTGAGTATTGCGATGTACTGGCAAGTAGGGACTGAACCCTCTCTCACGAGAGTGAGCGAGGACAGGAGGAAGGGCAACAGGAAGCATGCCAGTGATTACACATGCTGACTACATTATTGACTACAAAGGCCATTAATTCTCTCATATCTGTGTCCCAGTCCTGCACAGGGTGGCTCACCCACTCCATTCCTCAGCATGGGTCAGAAAGTATTCTTAGACAATGACTAACTCTTTTCCGCTTTTACCACTGATACACACAGAAAGACACACACACACACACACACACACACACACACACACACACACACGCACACACACACACACAAACACACACACACACACACAAACACACACACACACACGCAATACAAGTTATGAGTCATCAGCTCTTTAAACACAACAAACAAAACAAGGGACAGAGACATACACCAGAAACATGGATGCACACTAGCTCTGAGGGCTTGCAGGGTCAGCTTCAGATCCCACTGTTCTTTTTCAATTCATACAGTCTAAACCTCAAAATTGGCCCATGTCCTAGAAGGGGGTGCATTGTCTTAACACACATAATGGTTAAACTGTGTGTGTGTGTGTGTGTGTGTGTGTGTGTGTGTGTGTGTGTGTGTGTGTGTGTGTGTATATGTGTGTGTGCGTGTGCGTGTGTGTGGGTCAGAGAGGGAGAGACTGGGTGGGTGTGTATACATGGAGCCAAATACAGCAGCTATGTTATTCAACCAGGTTTTACTGCTTCTCTCGGAGGGCATAGCTAAAGCATGAGAGAATTGTTTACTGTCCTCTACACATTCCTCCAGGAGCAAGAGTCACAGCAACTTCAAACACACACACACCTACACACACACACACACACACAGACACGCACACAAAACATCTTCTTTAACTTAGATGTTTCTTAAAAAGGAGATATTGTAATTCTCTTTTAGGGCTTCAGACACTGCCTAGCAAGTGAAGTGTTTATCTTGCATATTGGGGTCCTTTGGAAAATTACATCCATTTTGTCAATTTTCACGCCACTTAATCACAAATAAAAAGGCCTATACCTTACACACTATTCTATTCTTTATTCAGTTGAAATTGTAAATAAATATTTGATCAAAATGATAAATGGGAGGACGTTTTTTGCTGTGTAAGGTTGGGACATAGTTCAAGTGATGACTACAAAAGAATGTCCATTAAATATGGCACTAAATGAAATGGAGCTGAGTCTTTGTTGAATTTAGGAGTACTGCGAGTCTTGCTATACTTTGAGGAATGACAGATCAGATGAGATGCTAAAGTAACATCTGAAGCAGGAGAGACTGGTGTGTAGGCTAGCCTTTCAACGGATGGTATATGTTTAATATATACTTAAATGCTGGCTACTGTTAGCTTTTTTCCCCATAGACTAGGCTTGTGACATTAAATATACCCTATAAGACCTTTAGCTTTCTAACGTTTCTTGCCTGGTATGCATGCATAACAGGTTATGAGACGTTAGAGTGTCATCCCACATTTAATTTTTTTCTTTTGCTCTGGTTGCCTTTCCACCATGTCTTTCGTGAACTGTTACCTATAGCCTTCAAATCATGTTGTGGTGTAAATGCTGTTGTGAGATATACATGTTTGTCTATTATGTGTGCAAAACAGTATTGATCTCAGCTCTTTTGTTGCACTATTTTGCGTGGAATGCTAATGTGGCAGAGGACTCTGGAATCAAACCCTGAGAGCTGTCAAAGACACTGTGCTGTTGACCAATTAGTGAATACACGTATCTTCTAAGAGACAGTTATGAACAGAATTATTAATAACCTTTAGGACAGACACCATTTTGTAAAGCTAGTCAGGTAGCAATTTTACTCTTCACAGCAAGATGCCAGTTCTTCTGTAGCACACTCTTCTTTGTGATGTATCACCACACTTAGCAGATAGGCAAAACAGTTGTGGCACTCAATGTTCAAATCCATTCAATCATCACATTAGTGTATTTCTTGCAAGATTAGGCCGAGTTGGCAAGCAATGGGAGGAACATGTGGTGACACTTCATCTCAGATGTATACAAATCAATTTGCTTGGTTTCTTGTCAAATGAAAAAGAAGAAATTGAAAACACACTCCTCTGCATCACACTCCTCTTATTCCTTTGCAGGAGTTAACTGATTCCTCGTGTTATTGAACATAGACAAATAGACACAGCAATTATCCTTTATAAAGGCCTTGATGAATTGTGGTGGAACTGCTGCTCAAAATCCCCCCTCTACCTCTACCATTCTCTCACTCACTCACTCACTCTCTCTCTTTCAATCTCTTTCAGTCTCTATCACTGTCTCTCTTAATCCGGAGGGGCGTTTCAAATAAGTGTCCAAAGCGAGGTGTGAACCACACAGGGACAGAAACTGACTAGTTGAGCATGGCACCTGCTTTACATGTGTGGCCCAACCTTTCCCCTACAGAGAGGGACAAGGGACAAAATATGAGAAGGGGGTCAGGATAGCAGTAAAACGGAGAAGAAAACCATGAAAAGACAGAGAGTCTATTAGACAGTGAGTGCGAGACAAACTGGTGGCATATTACCTAGATTATTTATCACAATTTTGTGCAAATACTTTAACTGTAGAGGAGCAACACAAAGAGACAGAGGAACACGTGTTCTGGAGACACAGATGTTCAAAATGACTTGGAAGCAAGAACTCAGAGTGCGGGGGAGCCACTGAGAAGAGGAATAAAAAAGGACTTATTAGCACACTCACAGAGGCGGAAGCCCTGGCTTTTTGGCGGCTGGTTGTTGTTCTCAGTATAGACAGTGGTCTTCTCTCCCCGCTCACAGCTGTTGGAGCAGCGGCCTCCAGAGCACGTCCTGCGACACACCATGGGCGTGAACACAATCTTGAAGCGGTCGACCCCAGAAGTGAGGTTAGCTCCTGGGACAGAGCAGAGGAGTACAGGGGCCTGCGTAAGCAGCAGTAGCAAGAGAAGTACTCCACACGCCAGCCGCATTGTCTTCACACATTACATTTACATTAAGTCATTTAGCAGACGCTTTTGTCCAAAGCGACGTACAAGGGAGAGAATAGTCAAGCTACGAGCAATAGAACGTGGTGTAACAATAAATAATACTTTACATAAGAAATATAACAAAATGAAATAAAAGGAAAAGGAAGTGCAGAAATGTAACTGCTGTAATTGCAAGTTACGCACTAGTCGAAGAGCCAGTTAGGACGGGAAGTGCTCTCTGAAGAGTTGGGTCTTCAAAAGACACAGACACAGACACAGACACACACAGGTGACTAGATTCCTTGCCTGGACACCACGGGATAAGAAGTGGTTTGTAAGTATGTGTTTGCAAGTGTATGGCGTGTGTTTATCTGAGTGCCAATGCTTGGATAGTGGCAAGCTGCAGCTGGAGGGAGGATGCGTCATAACATCAGCTTTCCGAAGGAGAGAGAGAAAAAAGAGAGGGAGAGAGAGATCGACAGAGAGGGGTAGGAGAAGAGAGACAGAGAATGTCCACCATCTATTTTGTCTCCAAAATACTTTTTCATTTGGAGTGAAAATAAATTAAGTTAACTGATTTTTTAGTATGTATGTTTGGTATGTGCATGTACAACATTTAGAGGGGACTTCAACAATATGAGTGTCTCTCAGTGGAATAGGTGAAGTGTGTGTTAAGTGGTGAATTAGAAAACGTTTGTCCCTGTAATGAAAGGAGAGTGAAAGAAGACCAGAGTCCTACTGAAACTTTCCATTTTCCAAATCAAATGCAGAGAATGGCAGAGAGATTGTAAATGTGTTCATGTGATCTCTATTTTGCTGTGTGTCTAAAATATAATAGGAAAAGACAACTTTGAAAAGGTGGTTTAAAAGGCAGATAGGTTAAGACAAATAGGTTTTGAGGCTACAAAGGATAATCATTCAGTAGCAAATTACAGTACATGTTGTGTTAAGGATCCATGACTCATTACCTGCTGGTGAGACTGCACTGTTGGTAGGGCCCTGCCCACTTGTGTCTTGAAATCTTGGGCGATTGTACGAGTGACTTGGGTCAAACACATTGCCATGTCCATTCCCAGTGGGCAATGCATTGGAGGTGATGGGTGCAGTGGCTTCTGGGTAACGCTTGACCGTCCTGGATGTGCCCGTCTGCTTGGAGGAGGAGCTTGCAGAGCCCTGTCTTGTCTGTGTGTTTCTGCAGACAGAGAACGACCAGCACTGAGAACTGTATACAAACTACATAACATTGTCCACACACACCACGCTAAACTATTCCACACTAATATGAAGGTTTTCTCCAAAACACATTGACCCTTGTTTTAGAACCATTACTTAATGAGAACTCAATGTGCCTTTTTAAAGAAATTTCACATTTAGTTGGTCAGCTTATCTCATCTTATTCTAGGCAGACAGAATAACTACATCTACGACACATAGAACATGGAGCATCCTGAAAATGTAGTGCATGAGGAAAAGGTACATGTCTGAGAGATGTGTGGAATTCTTGGGCCAAAAGCTGTCACAATGACTTATTATTTCGTATTATTCCCAGCAGAAGAGCTTTCTGTCCAGTATATAGGCTCGAACAGGATCAGCATTACCACACTACAACGTTGAAAGTACCAAAAGATGGAAAGAGAGAGAGAACATAATAAAGCATCCCATCTTAGGTCATAGAAATATCTAATTGATTTTACGGATGACATGCCATCATTTTGACATAATTTGCCCTCACTGACAGAGAGCATCCTTCCCTACTTGCTAAGCCCTTTAGCCATGATTCACTGACATCTGGAGTCAGTCAGTGCACACCATGTCTTGCTCATCAACTGTGGATTCAGTTTAAAACGTATGCTGTTCTGTAACATAACACCAGTCTTTGCTGATTGAATCACTTCACAAAGAATACCTCGGATCCACTAACATACTAGTTAACACCAGCCTGGTCCCTTAGAGTGATGGGGAACAAAGGTTTAGGTCTTTTAGAGGAAACCTGAGAGAGACACAAGATACATAACATGAATCCTTTAAAGCGCTCAAGGCAACTCTTACTCTCTTACTGTTTCAGGACTATTGTATCTAACGCCATCAAGACAGTCTGGTTAAGGCCTGTAATACTGTAGATCTCTGATCACTTAGACATCTCAGCCGAAACGGAGGCTGAGGGCCACTAGCCAGCTACAGCATAACAGAGGGAAAACAGATGCAGAAATGACTTCACCTTGCAGGTGTAACATGTTCCTTTGAGCGCCAAGGGCTCATTTGATCTGCTAGTGTTTGTTTTTGAGTTATCCAGAAACAAAGCGAAAATTATCGAGAGACTAAGGAAGTCATAAGGAAATAGATATTTTCTGAAAATAAACTTAATTGCAAATGCTTTAAAGAGGCAGTGAGGAATGGCATTATTGGACCAATCTTATAGCAAGATATATTTGTCTGTATCAGATTGAACACTTTATTGTAGAGAAAAATATTAAGGGTATCAAACCAGTACAAAATACAGACACACATCAGAAACCTCCCATTTAAATGGTTTCATACGTTTCAAACCCAAGCATGCTTTCAAGCCAAACTACATTCTTGTTGCTGATGTGACAAGACCCTAGATGACAAATCAAATTTGATCATGCCTCTTCAAAAAAGTAAAAAAAAAAAACAGAGGCACAGTCAACAGCTAAAGAACAAGTTCTCAGCTATTGATGACCTGCTCAAACAAGCATCAGAAAAAAAGTAAATATGTAGATTGCTGAACATGGAATCAATGCTTGAGCGTTCTGTGCAATATGGGCATTGTGTGGATTTTTCACTGTGGGAATTGTGGCCTGTTTGCAATGTTTGACCCCATGCATGACCCGGTTATAATGCAAATTTCCAGATTCCCCTACCGTTACTGACCCCTATTCAGACAAACTGGGCAAAAGGTAGTTTGTGTTCTGTACCTCTAATGAATCTAATTTTACAGATGGGAGAACACACACCACCATTATCATGCTCCGTTTCCTCTGGGCACTTTGGGTGAGCAGCTAAATGTGCTCTTCTGCCAAGATTACATTCTTAAGAAAACAATACTTTCATGTTTTAATACAATTATAGTATAACTTTTAGATCTGAATTGGTGAGTCATAGTGTGTAGGTTTGGTCTCAACATCTCCAGTATAATAATTGCTGTAATGTGAAGGAAATACGAGATAATAATAAAAAAAAGTAATATCATATTGATTGTAGTATGTTCCATCAAGGTCTCAGGGGTCCCTAATAGAACACATTTTTCATTAGACAATAATAAAATGGCCTAGGAGACATATAGAACCCCCCCCCCCCCCCCCCCCCAACCCTTCTGCACCTAAAAATTAAATCAAAACAAAATATGATGAGACATCAAATCCAAATCACATCTCTCCTATTCCAAGAGATACGTTAAATGACTTGATAGATGTGTGGAAGGTTGGCTTATTGCATTAGTCCCGATAATGCTTAAAAGGTCTCCTGCATCAACTTGGCTACACATGTACTGATTTACGCCAGGAACAAAATTCAACAAATCTGGATTTGTCCCTTCACTGAGTACTTGCAGTCACTTTAATCAGTCTCAACATTTAGATTCCTGAGGTTAATTTTAGATCCTAAAACTGCAGTCTAGGACACTTCCATTGAAAGGAAATGCCTTAGAAATCACCCAACATCATTTCAAGAATCAGCACTAGCTGTTTATACAAAGTTCTTGCAGGAGAGATGGGATAAAGCATGTGATTTGGAGACCAAAAGTTAAAAAGGTATCTCACATGTCTGGTGTGATGAGTCCACCATTTAAGGCCACGTTCAACTTGGATGTTAAAATCAAAAACACTATTTTCAACATATTGTTCAATTTGGTTAGTCTGATGCTAATTTTGCGGGTAACATCTCCTATAAGTACCTTATTCTCAGTCAAATTCAGAAATAACCTACAGCTTAGAATTCTATTTTCATAGCGCTGGCAACACAACTGTTGACTAGTCAATGTAATTTGCACAACCCTCTAGAACAGAGCTTACACTTTCTTACAAAAACTCCCTTGTGCTGTCTGTCTAAAGTGTTTTGTGAGACTGCATTTCAGAGCATTAAACCACGCAGGTCAATATGCAAGGGGGAAACCCCTTCTCTGGCAAAGGATCCGGACCTCAAGTGACCCAGTCTGTTCTTGGTCCGAAGTCCTCCTACACACCCAACAACGGCTGGTTCTATTTTGCAACATTACATGCTTGTCTGCCTTTACAATATGACATGCCCCATCAGCATGAAAAAACAAGACAAAGTTGTGTTTCCAAGGACTTTCAACATTTAAGACAATTTGTGTTCCAACACCTGATGAGAACTGCAGGACAACATCCAATGGACGAAATACAATTTAACCAATGAGGTACAATGCAGGCAATCGATCATAGCTTCGGACTGAAAGTATACCAGAATCCATCCCTTAAAGTAACACTATGCAACAATTTAACACTTTTTGAGATATGGTTTTATAGGCAACTAGTTTTGGTACCATCCTCAAATTCATTTTGATAGCATATGGTCATGTCAAGGACAGATAAACACCTGTATCTTCCCCACTAGCCATCCAGGATATTCCCTATGCAGTTCTGTGTAACGGGATGGTACAATTCACAATTCATTCTTACCAAGTCATTACTTTCATGTATTTAAACTTTTCATGTCTTGACACAGTCCGCGGTTTTAGAAGTGGAGAACAGCTCTGGACACTGCATTTGCATGATAGCCAATCCTCCTAAACTTCTTCACGTTTCTCCTAAACCTCTTCACGTTTCTCCTAAACCTCTTTACGTTTCTCCTTAACCCCCTTACGTTGTCTAATGTTGTTGTTTTTCAAACAATTTGCAGTATGTTCCCTTAAAATCAGAAGTTCAGGTTTCCTCGAGATGCAAGACCCTTTTCCTCTCTCTGATACACAGATTATAAATAACCTCATTACATTAATGATTTCCATTTTTAAGTCATGATGACGTAAAATCAAGTGTCGAGTGTCTTTCTTAAGATAAGGTTATGTTCTAACACTTCCTGGTTTGAAATGACACAGTACCGTTTGACAATTGACTCAACACTCTTATTTGTGTTATTCCAAATGGTCATAATCCTAATGAGGTGAACAGAGGCAGTGTAACCTCCTGAAAGTTTTCATGAAACACTTATGATTCACTGAAAGTGCATGAAGAGAAAACAGAACCTCAGCCTCCAGCACTTTGCACTGACCGCTGCTTAGTACAACTAGGGGGGTACAGAACAGAACAGAACAATCCTGTCCATCCCTGACTGAGACAGACGGTTCACTTGGTCCCCGGGCGCTGAGAAGCTGCCCACTGCTCCTGGGGGGTCCTGGAGGAAGGACGTCCCGGGATGGGAAAAAAGCAGAGCAAGAATTCACGGCGACCTCAGGCCTGCGTGTGCATGTGTGTGTGCGTGTAGTGTGTCCTGGTCGCCTCCATATATATAACACGTGTGTGTTGCTGTGAGTTGTTCGTGCAATAAAAAACTGACTGCAGTCAGCCTTGTTTGTTGTTTGTTTGTACTCCAGAGACTGTTCAGTGGTCAGTGACCGGTCATCAACTAATAACTACCACTGGTCATTTCACCTGGAAAACAATACGATTCCTTATCATAGCTATGCCAATGACACTCAAATGTACGTAGCCCTCCAACTTAATGCCTTTGGTCCCCTAGAATGTCTTCATATGCACTGACCAAATTAACAGCTGCATGTCACCGCGGAATAAGGACACAACTGAAATAATTTTATTTGGGGGAAAAACGAGGAAAGATCTAGGATTGATCCTTCTTGACACAAGTGGACAATGTTAAAAACGTTGATGTCTTAATTGGTTTAGTTGTTCCACTCATGTGAAAGCGTAAATAAAATAATCGTTTTAGCATCTGAGAAACATAGCCAAACGTAGAGGCCTTATGTCAAAACATGATTTAGAAAAAGTGCTTCATGCTTCTATTCCCAGCAGGGTTGGCGACTGCAATGGTCTTTTCACAGGCCTTCCTGAAAAGACCCTCAAACTGTTTCTGCTTGTACAAAATGCAGCTGCTAGGGCTCTTATGAAAACCAAAGAAGTGACTACATTACTCAAATACTTAAGCCCATATACTGGCATCCAGTAAGTGTCAGAATTTACTTTAAAGCACTGCTGCTTGTTTATAGATCACTAAATCAGATACGTACGTATGTATGTTTTAGCAGTATACACCTGTTATACTTCCCTGAAGAGAAATCTATTGGTAATACCTACCGTCAGAACTAAACATGATGAAGCAGCTTTTAGCTGCTATGCTGCTCAGCTGTGGAACCAACTTCCTGATCACACTAAAGGTGCTCGACCTGTAGCCAGTTTCAAATCTAGACTTAAACCCTGAATGTTCTCAGATGCTTTTTGTTAACTGATCGACCTACCGTTTTTGTTATGTTCTCACTATGTTATCATTTGTACAGCACTAACAACAACAAATGTGTATGAACTGTGCTGTATAAATAAACTTGCCTAATAAATAACTGCCGCCTGTCGGTTGCAAAGGGCTAGCAAGAGGTAAACCATTTTTTTCATACTCATTACATTTTTTCAAGTATGTTCTCATAACTATTATCAACAACTTAAGTTATATTCAACAACTTGAGTCATAGCCTACTATTTTTTTTAACACACTACAGAATTGATTTCTCAGGTAATATATAGTTAGCTCTAGTTATAAATATTTTGTATTCATTTAAAGAAATTCATAGGTTTATCTGACCTGTTTGATAACACAACTGATTAGTAATAGAGTTGTTTAATTTATCACATATGGTGCAGTGCATTTGTATGTCAGCTCTTCACCGTCATTTTAGTTTTATTTGAAAGTGTGCACTATTTTAATTCAATTCAATTCAATTTTAATAATGTATATAGCACCATTACCAATAGACACTGTATCAAAGCGCTTTACAGAGCCCAATACTTGTCCCCCCTTTTGCTTGCAATTGTTTGTTGCTTCGCATATTTTAAATGCTTGTTTATTTGAAGATAATAACATTTTAAAAGGCATTATTTTGAGTAAATGTAGTATACGAGCTCTTACTCTTCAGGCAAAAATCAAGGGCATTGCTTGAAGTGTGCAACGACTTGTTTGGGACTTGAAACATAAGCTTTAACATTTGGAGTTCACTTTGGTAGCTACCTCTATTGTATTCCACACAAAAGGGAGCATATAAGCACAACACTCCAATAGTGTGTAGACAGTTCCACAATACCATACCAACTTAGCAAAGGCTATTTTTTGTGGGGTTTAAAAAAAAAAAAAAAAAAAACACAGACCTCAGGATCAACATCTAACATCCCAGGGCACTTGGCTGCAGACAAATATAAAAACAGCCGTTTGGCTTCCCGCTGACTGTTTAAACAAAGCTGTCTGATATCGGACAGACATGTTTGGCAACGCTGCTCAAATCTGGCTTCACAACACAGCAGTTTGGGAGGGTTATGATAACAGAAAAGAAGATTGTGTTCATCCCATATACATAGCTGTGTGAATGCAAGGCATTCAAAACATAAGATGCTTATGTATAAGCAAACTTAAATATATACATAAAGATCAACAACTGGTTGGTGATAACATTGATAGTTGGGAAATCTGAGGGTAAAACACAGAAGACCAAGATATGATGGCTCAGCTCTTTTGACAACAGCACAATGTCACAGGGCTTTTTGTATTCTCCTCAGTGAGGCAGTAAATATATAAATAAGAATAAAACCAGTGGGAGCTCTATGTCACTTCAAAGCCTGACCATAAATTGCAGGCTCTGAGTATGTTTAATCTCTTGTGGTCACTCGTATAAGCAAGAGCTCTACAGAGTCACTGGTTTGCGGCATAAGAGTTTTCAGACTTCCTTTTCATTGCCAAACCCTGAGCTGAGCACAAAGCCTTGTGTGTCAACCAAACATTACATCTGCATCTGAAAATGTCGTTAAAGCCTATCAAGGTTCCACAGGAAAGGGCCTTTTTTCAAACTGCACTTACTGACATCTGTCTCTTTTCGTTTGATGCATGTACAGAAACTATGTGCTCATTATGAATCTACTCTGTAGTAATGTCTTATATATGTGGGTATACGCAGTAGCTGAAGAGTAGAGGTTGGGTTGGGGACCTTGAGAGGAAATGTGAGCATGTTAAAGGGAGGTCTCCCTGCATCTTGAGGCTGTTCCATAACATTTTTGTCCAACTCATCCTCAACATAGTATTCACATAAATGAGTTATCTTCTAGGCACAGGTACAGGTACACAACATCTTGGCAAGGCTCAATTCATTTCGTAAACCAAACTAGCAACTGCTGTCTTTGGTATTAACTAAGATGTTAATCATCTTATGACATTGATAAGAGTTTTCAGGATTTATGTTCTGTCATTGTTACAAGAATGTACTGCAAGATGGGGGCCTGGGATGTCAGGAACCACCATCCTTGTGGGCCAAGGAAACGCTCATGAAGCAGGGAGCCCACTTGATATCTCCTGTTAAGTGCTCACATTGACGACTCTTTGAGGCTATCTTTGCTATTTAAGTATTGTAAAGCATCAGTATAATGACTATGGTGCAACATGTTGTGTTATAGTACATAATTTAGGGTATGATGACTTGTATATTCCCTGTGTATACCTGAAATACGACTCAGGTTACATTTACATTTACATTTACATTTAGTCATTTAGCAGACGCTTTTGTCCAAAGCGACGTACAAGGGAGAGAACAGTCAAGCTAAGAGCAATAAAAAAGCATGGTGTAACAATAAATACTACTTTACATGAGAATTAGAAAAACAACAACCTAGAAAAGAGGAAAAAAGAAGTGCAGGAATGTAACTGCTGAAGTGCAAGTTAAGCGCTAGTCAGGTGCCAGTTAGGAGGGGAGGTGCTCTCTGAAGAGTTGGGTCTTCAAAAGCTTCTTGAAGGTAGAGAGGGACGCCCCTGCTCTGGTAGTACTAGGCAGTTCGTTCCACCAACGTAGAACTACAAATGAAAATAGTCTGGATTGCCGTGCTTGCACGGACGGCAGTGCCAAACGACGCTCACTAGACGAGCGCAGCGTCCTGGGTGTAACATTTGCCCTTACAAGAGCATTTAGGTAGGTGGGAGCAGAACCAGTAAGCACTCTGTAGGCAAGCATAAGTGACTTGAACTTAATGCGAGCAGCTACTGGCAGCCAGTGGAGCTCGATGAGTAGCGGGGTGACGTGTGCACTTTTCGGTTGGTTGAACACCAGACGCGCCGCCGCGTTCTGGATCATCTGTAGTGGTTTCACCACGCAAGCCGGCAGGCCCGTTAGGAGGGCGTTGCAGTAGTCAAGGCGGGAGCTCACCAAGGTTTGCACCAGCAGCTGGGTGGCATACTGGGTTAGGTACGGCCTGATTTTGCGGATGTTGTATAGCGCAAAGCGGCACGACCTGGAGACAGAGGCGATGTGGGCCGTGAAGGTCAGTTGGTCATCAATAATGACCCCGAGGTTTCTTGCTGTTTTGGATGGAGCAAGAGATAAAGAGTCAGTATTGATCTTGATGTTGTGGTGGATGACCTGTTTGGCTGGGAAGACCATCAGTTCCGTTTTGGCCAGGTTCAGCTGAAGGTGGTGATTTTTCATCCATGTGGATATATCAGCGAGACAGTCCGAAATCCGCGCCGAGACCGTGGTGTCCTCAGGAGGGAAAGACAGAAACAGTTCATGGGGAGAGTCCATCTGTTTAGCCTTCCAGGAATTGATCAGGATGGAGCAGTTATGCTAGTTTCTGATGTCTCAAGACCAAAAAATGAGACTTGAAATATTCATTCAGAGCACTGGGTTCATGAAAATCAACATGATTTGCTATTATGCCTTACTATGCAGAACAACATATTGCTCACTTTCTTCGTTACAAAAACAGCCTAGAGATGATAACTCACATATGTGCCCCATCTCCGGGTTAATATTTCTAGCCCCAAAGTCTTTTGAAAACTGAAACTTTTGTTTCCCCTTGGCGAACATTATGTCACGTCTGCCAGCCCATCAATTTTCCCTTCAGCACTTGGAAGTGTGGAGTGAGACTGAAAGACAGCGAGAGGTCCAGGGACCGGTGACAGGGGATTGGGAAGGGAGCGATCTTGTGGTTCTGTGGTTACCGGCACGGACCCAAAGCAGCTTTGGGCCATTCAGAGCCGAATAAGGTTTACAAAACATCTTTGGAATATTACAGAGGCCTTTTCACAAAAACTAATTTGCCAATTTAGTGCTCGGAAGTGAAGAGGGAAACAGCGTGGAGGGATGCCAAGTCCTCCAGAGCCTGTGCAGGGTATGGTGTTGTCAGACGTCTGGAGGTGTGAAGCTCTGGGGCCAGACAGGTGCAGCACACATTCCCAAATACCTTGGCTTGTCCAGACTAGCTGAGGCAAACACTTCGAGTTAATTAGCACCAAAAATATTGAATACATGGAGAATGAAGATCCAGTAAGCACTCATCATCTATGAGGGACCGTGTTGATTAACGACAAGGAAAAAACACTTAATGAAAGCATCAGGAAAGTCCCTCTTACATCCCCACACCACAACAGTCATTAGCCTGTTTCACAAACACTAGCCTCACTGAGCCAGACATTTATTATACATTTTTAATGTGTGTTTAAAACATTCTGAACCAATCTGATTGAATCTTGAATTTTTCGTTTGAAGAAGGAAAGCCTGCCTTTATTCTGATGATTTTTGAAAGCCTTCAATACCACAGTTTCAATTATTTGTCTTTGGAATGTGTTCTTGTTGCGGAGTACTGAAGTCACATTTAGCTCCACAAGACTGCATAAACAAAAACAGGACAAACTCCCCTCTATCTACCTGTCACACTCAGAACACTCTGTATGCATCTGCAAGCTTACCCAAATAGCCAAGAGATTTAGAATCATTAATTCAACCCCATCAGTTGGAAAGACACAAAGACACACACAAACACACAGCTAAGTTTGACAGAAAGTGGCCTCATAGTACTGTCGAGAATGAATGCAGCAACTTTCATGCTGCTTGCATTTTTAAGATTTGTTTTAGGGTTTCTACCTTTGTCATTGTCCCCAATGCTTAAGTGTCAAGGCTTTGAAATAGCAAACAGGGAAGGCAATACAAGGCATTACTTACACCACATCCAGCTAGCTAACTCTACTTGTCATAACTAGAGTGGGAGAAGCCCCGTAAATAAGCTCGTCCTCGATCGCTTGCCTGCTGCTAAATTTGCAAAATCGGGTCGTCAGGTCCAAGCTCCTCCTTTTATCTTCCAGTGAACGCCTTGAGAGAGGGTCCTTTTGTAAGGACATAACCGATTTTTAAACTTTGCAGGATTTTTCTAATATATTATTATGTCCGTCTTGTAGCATTAGAACATTATGATTGACTGTTCACCATGATGTATCCCACAATCACAGAGAACAACATGAGCATGATGAGCAATTCACTAAATATGACAAAAAGTGTATGGGATTAGAATCGCGGACTGCACCTAAATTACAAAGTAAATAAGTAAATTACATATACTTTTATGTTATATTTTTATATCATTCAACTACTGTTGGCTTTGCTGCATTGGTGGATGGAAAAGTGAACATTCCAGAACATTGTGGTATTCTACCTTTATGAGTTCGGCCTTGTGTCCTGACATACTGGCAAAAATACAAGAAGAAGATCCAGAAGATCAGGGAACCACTGACACAAGAATGAAATCCTTGAAAGAGACGGAGACTGTTAATGTAGCTTTTCTTAGGATATATATATAGAATATACAAAATTCAAAAGAGCTTGGTGTGCAAGAGCATTTCTAACCAGAGAAAACACGGGTGATTACGCTAGCCGGTTTTAATGTAGATCTCTAAAAGGATTTAGCTTGGAGAGAAATGTTATGTACATTAGACAATGACCCACCTGTTCGCCCCCAACCCTGTGCCTTTTCATTCCCATTTAATTAGGATTGTCTTTTTCTCTCTCCTAGATACTACACTGGGCGACAGTGGTACAGGAGGTAGAGAAGTCGTTTAGTAACCCCTAACCCCTAATTGCTCCTGATGTGCAGTGTGCCATCAGTGTAAATGTAATATGTGTATACATCCTTGTAAGTCGCTTTGGATAATAGCATCTGCTAAAAGGCTAAATGTCTGCTAAATGACTAAATGTATACTGTCAGTCAATGTCGACAACCAGGCAGTAAAAAGTCACAGCATAAATTCACAGTCTCATTCTGCTTTTATGAACTGTCAAGATCATTCAGCAGTGTTAACAAAGCACTTTTCTCAGCTACAACTAGCACTGGGCTCTAACCTTTGGCCCTGACACTGCCACTTAACAAACAGTGATTTCATTACAAAAAAACGGAGGCCAACTGGCAAGGGTGGACTTGAACAAGGGCAAAGGGGGCATTCGGACACAGTGTCAGGGCATTGCTCGCGGCCAGCCAGATGAACCCCTCATGCCTTTGGCTGCTTTGCCACATCCAACTTGGCCAGTGGCTTTCTGACGCTGCATTCCATGCTCTGTTAGGCTTTCAAGTAGGAGTGGGCGATATACCGGTTTGATAGTAAAAACCGGTATTGTGCCACGCCATGATATGGATTTTGCAATATCGTGGATACCGCGATTTATTCATAATTCATAATTCATAAATTCGAATTAGGCATTCATATTGTTTTGTTCCAAATGTCAACTGAGTGATAGTACTAAGTAGCTACATCTTTTTTTATTTTAATCTAACCTTTCTTGGTTCTTACGAAAAAAAGAATGTATGTTAATATGTTGACCTATTTTTATGAGCAGACGGCGCATGCATTTTTTGCTCGCATGTAGTGCTAGCAACAAACAAGCGTGCAGGCAGTTGAAGTTAGTAGGCAGGCTACGTACTAATATATATATATATATGTATAATATATATATGAGGTCATTATAAGTGCATAAGTGAACAATCGAGGATGAGCGAACACGCAGAAAGTGATGTTGCTGAAGAGCAGGATGATGACGAATTGGTTAAAAAGAAAGGGGGCACCTCTGTCGTTTGGAACTGGTTTGGGTTCAAAATCTCCGACCTCGACCAAATAAGAATAATAGACAGTTGTGTCGCCGTGTTGTTTTAGCCAAAGGTGTAAGCTAAATTGGCAGCTTGCACATTGTCTACTGGTTGTTTATCATATTTCATATCACCATTCTTAACCTACATACAGTTGGCAGCTGCTAGCTTGTGATAAACTCGTGTTAATATGTGTGAATATGAACTCTTTCATTCGAAGTTGCACAGGCACCCTGAGGGTTTCTACCTTTTCCCATTATAATTTTATGATTAAATCGAGGAGACTATAACATCAGCTAGATAACTAGCTATCATTTCATGCAAATGTAGCTCTTCCATTTAAATCGTTTATGCTAAGGTTATTAAACGTTTCCTTAGCTAGCACAGCAATTCGACAACCATAATCAGGAAACACAACTTTAGCTGCAAAGTTTAATTTCTCAAAATCAGCTCACCATTAAAAAGCAGTCTTGGGTTCAAAGTGATTACAAACACTTGTGTGATGTTAAATGGCTTCACATAGATGTAAACAATCTTAAGAGAAATAATCGGAAATCGACAAAGGGCTCACTCTGATATCAATGTAATGTTAGCGAATATTGCTTCGCTATTACTTCGTCCGAAGCCAAATCTATTATTGAGGTTTCAACATTTTTCAAAAGCAATTTGGCTTTGATTGTGAGTATTCGATCGAGTTATCTTCTGTCCCGTCGTTTGAAGCATACATTTTAGCTCCGGCATTGGTCTCCCATTATTTAACATTTCACGTTTCGATTAAAAGTCCAGTTTCAGGCTCTCGCGCACGCCCCCTTCATTGAGACAGAGGTACTGTTTGCCTCCCCTCAGTACTTTTTCACTGCTATGCGGGTTTATGTCAGATCAGCAAGACTAAATAGGTTCTACACATACGTGAAATACATTACCTATTCTATGGATAGAAAGGACATATAATACAAGTGTCCACAAATACTACAGTGGTGACAAACAACGAGAAGGCAAAAGGCATGCGCTCAACCCAGTTAGTGAGGGATTGCACAATCTGAGATGAGGCGCTGCTCGTCGCTGCCTCACCTCGCATGTCTCCTCTCTGTTTGAACAGGACATGCGCAAATTCAGCGATTTTTGATTATAAAAATGCTTGAAATCATACAGAAATTACATTTGTAGCACATATCAGTAGATACATATTTATTTTATCATTATTTGATTTTTACTTTTCATGATGACATATTTTGCCTTAACTAATGTCATTTAGCTAAGAGGGGCTATTAAAATGTGATTCAGATTTTTTTTTCTCATATATCGTGATATCATATCGATATCGTCTGGACAGTGGAAAATATCGTGATATGAATTTTAGCTCATATCGCCCACCCCTACTTTCAAGCCAGTGAAGATTGCTGCTTTGCAAGCCCTCATGCTGAAAACAAAGCTCATCCTTATAGAGGAGCTGGGGAAGGAATGGTATTGGTATGCACTGCCCCTCTGGTAAGACCTATGGGAGCTCAAAACTGACTGAAGAGGGTAAATAGGTAGATAAATAAAAAAGCTAACATTGTGATCTCTAGTCTGTTGTTGATGATCTCAAATCCAAATGACCCATGTAAATCATGAATAGACTTTAATACTTTTGAAGGACATCGCCTCAGACTGGGTACTAAGTCTGTAAGCCTATGACTACTGCTAGGTTCAAGGGAGAGAGAAGAAGGTTAAAACTGGATGGACACTGTAATCTGCACTGAGGCAGCTCTCACCACTTGTTAATCTGGGTTTGGCAATAGCTTCCACGCTGACCTCACATGTGCCTCTGCTTCTTGTATAGCACTGGCTAGCCCCTCTGATGTCCCAGACAGAGTCCTGGAGTATAACAGGTTATCGGTTTGTCTGTATTTGTCGGTTTGTGAGTATCAAAGACTGCCACTACACAAAAAGGATGTCTGGCTCTCACAGTAAAGAAAGCCTACCTGGGTGAACAATATTTGAGGTGCCTGGTCCACAGAAAGTACAAAAATGCCCCAAAATCTATGAGTAAGAAAAAACCTGTGTACTGAAGTATTTCTAACAGTAATAAAGTTCTTAGTAGAAGTTAACCATTAACCAAAATCTGGGTTAGTACTCTCAAGGCCCCCAACAACGAGCCAATAAAAACGTACAGACTATTGATTTTCCTCTACCCTAGTCCAATGGTGCTCAATTAGATATTTTCTTGGAGTTTTTTTCTCACTTAAGCATGTGAATCACCTTGTGTCTTTAGTATTAATTTCCTCTTTTATTTCACAACCTGGCCGATGTTGCAGTGTGTCGCTTGTGCGAATAAAGTCTGACAATTATATATGTTATTATTATAACCCTATAACTCATAGGAAGTGTCTAATTGGGATTAGTTAGGGTCAAATAAAGGGCACCGCTGTATCATTTGTCACCTGCCTTAATCTGGAACTCTGAAGCCCAGGGGGTTACTAATGCAAGTAGTATATTTCAGTTTTCAGTTTCAATTGATTTATTTTTAATGTTAATAGACAAATACACAATATGTTGCCTTTGGAAATATACTAGTCCATGAATGTTCGCAATAAATATACTGATTGGGGAAAAGATTTTGTAATTGTGAAAATGGTAATGACTTTCTGAGGGGGTTGAATACTTTTGCAAGCCACTGTAGGTAGATATAATATATCTCTTTTCTCAAGTATGATATAGAAGATGGTCTTATTACCACATCTAATGCATACGGAGCCCCTGAAGGGACGTGGGCAAAAACATTGTGACCATGGTACAATTTGTCTTCAGACCCGATCACACAATACTTTTTTTGAAAAGAAAAATTCGTACCCAAGAAGAAAGTCCCACAGCAGGAAAGCTCCGCTTGCGAAGCAAAACTTTTCCTGTTACCTTCTTCTGTGCAATTGCGTGATGAATCTCTAGATGTCTTGTAGCAGAAGTGACTCTCATGTGACGTGGCTTTGGTCATTGCAGCAATTGTATAATGAAGTCTGTTTGAGGATTCAATGCTAATAATGACAGAAGGTGATGAAGAAGGGGCTATGATGCACAGAATGGAACGAGGCAACATGAAGAATCCAATTTAGTGAGAACGAGAACCAATAAAGCACCACGAAGACCTTGTAGAGACAAACCACTCATGGTACATTTCATTGTACCACACTCCTGATTAAACATAAGAACATTTCCTTGATAAAACATTTTGTGTCATAGCAATACACTTTGGTGCACACCCCAGAAAAAAACACCCTTCTCTATGTTACCCACGCAAAACTTTCACGGCCCCAGACAAAACTATTCCATTCCCACACGAAAACTCTCTGGTGCCCCTGCGAAAACCTTCATGTGCTCACACAAGTATCACATGGGCACCAGATACCATTGTGTGTGCACACAATACTTTGTCTTTGGAAAAAAAATCGCACTATTTCATCTTGAAAAAAGGGAAAAAACTATTCTGGGTTTTCAGGGGTGCACACAATACAATCCAAGAAATAAAGTGTACGATGGTCAAATTGTTTTTGCCTTTGTCCCTTCAGGGGTTCCATAGATGCAGGATATTGCAGAGCAAAGGCAGTTTTTGCAGCTTGTGAAAACAAGAGTCCTTAATTGGAACATTAGTTCAAGCCAAAGACACATTAACATCACTGTCATGTGTTTATGCCAACATCAGGATGAAGATCAAAAACAATTAGAGCCACATTGGAAGCATTAACCTCGGCTCTAAATTCAAAGCAACATCCAAACTCACAACATCCCACTCTTTATGATGACCCTGGCATACACCAAAGGTAAAATAATTCATTTGAAATGTTTAAATATTTTTTCTCTTGCACTTAATACTATTAAAGATGGAATTTGTTCTTGGCTCACAATATGCTTAGGCAGCATTATGTGGCAAACCATTTACAGTATCCTGTACAGCTGACTACAGCCCTAAAAGCCGTGCAACTGCATATAACAAAAAGTTGTATATAAACTCAGAATGTGACGGGTTCATGAAGTTTCCATATTACAAGTGTGCACTTACAAAGAAGAGTGAGGAAGCCTGGTGGTGGCTGGTCTCTGCATCTGCATCCTGAAGCTGCTTTCAACCGGCTGTTTTTCCACCGACTCTCTGCGAACCAGCTGCTGCTGTTGCTCAACATCTGGCTGGATTGGGGTTAAAGCCCTGGTGCCTCCAGCACGGATATACACCTGCTCAGGTGCCACCTCCTCACAACGAGCTCCCTGGAACCCTGAGCGACACACACAGGTGTGGGGCCGGCTGCAGGAGCCACGGTTCTGACACGGGGGCTGGCAGTCAGCTGTGGAGGGAACAGAAACATAGTCAGAAACATATCGTAACGGTGTTAATTATCGGACGGCGTGTGTTATCGGCAAACGTTCGCGTTGTCATGTGAATCCATTATTAAACTGAAGTTATAGATTGTTCATCCATTATTAAACGTAGCATTTTAATTGTTTAACAGAATGGCCGATGTTTGACACTGTCTGATAACTGACATAGGTACGCTATAAGAGAAAGACAGGTAACTTACATTTACATTTAGTCATTTAGCAGACGCTTTTGTCCAAAGCGACGTACAAGGGAGAGAACAGTCAAGCTACGAGCAATAGAGACCTAGTGTAACAATAAATACTAATTTTACATAAGAAATAGAAAAAAAAGTGCAGGAATGAAACTGCTGTAAGTGCAGGTAACTGAGATCAGGAACGCTTTTGTGACATGTTATTTTAATTTGACTTGTTATTGTCTACTGCGATAACAAATGTTGATATTTCCTTCATCATCATCGCCTACTACCCCTTCTGGGGCTTAGGCCGCAAACAAGAGTTCTCCAAGCATCTCGGTCCTGAGCTAACATCTCAAGCTGTCCCCAAGTGTAGCCCATTTTCTTGGCGTCTGCCTCCCAGTCTCTACGCCAGGTGTTTCGCGGCCGACCTCTCTTTCTTTTCCCTTGGGGATTCCACTTGAGGGACTGTCTTGTGGTGTTTGTGGCTGGTTTACGGAGAGTATGGCCTATCCATCTCCAACGTCGTTGATATTTCCTTGCTTCTAAGGATTTCCTCTGAACTTAAACAGGCAGAGTGGCCTGCCCTGATTAAGTCATGTGCCACCTGGCTGGAAGGAGAAAACAGCTCCTGTTGTATCCATCAAGGTGTTGTTACTGATGCTCTAGATTTCATTTCCCAATAAAAGGGGTATTTAATAGTTAATAAACCTGAACCTGAACCTGAACCTGAACCTGAACCTGAACCTTCCTCTATCCTCCAAGATACCTAAAAAGTTTCCCTGAACCTATCAAAGTTGTTAGCTACACTACTTAGTGCTATTTAAGGGCAGCTGGTAGCATCCCCTGGAACAGAGAAATGCTATTCTTTTTGTTTATTTTGAAAAATGAATGTGACCAACCCAGAGAGTTGCATGAAATTGCCAGTACACAAACAATGCATTTGGTACCTTTTCCTTCATTTTTGCCAAAAGAAACAGATGTTGGACAAGCAACATATAAGCCTTACAATACCTAATTTACCTAACCCTAAGCCTTACAATACCTAATTAACAAATAACATTTTGTTGGGACAAAAGTGCCATTACTATCTAAATGCCCCTCTATGTCTTATATAACGTTTGTATGGCATTAAGTGCTATTTAGGTCAAAGTACATCCATCCCCAATGGACTGGTTTGGATTTATAATAATAATGATTCCACAGTTGTGCTGCGTTGAAACAAAAAGCCCTGTCACCCATTGTTTGCAGTTTCTGGGGACCCAAAGATGGAGGATGTTGTTGGAAAGTAGGTTACCGGAGGAGGGTTGGGGGATGAGACTTCAATCCACATTCCATCTCCTAAAATAATGTATTAATTTGATGTGTTGCTGTCTAAACAATTTATAAGAACATGATTTCAGCCAATGACTCAACTGTTCTACTTTAATTTTTTGATAAAAATCCATAATGTTTTGGATGTACAGACACGCAGCTATATAAAGTCAATTGGTAGCTCACTCAGCTACTTAGCTAGCTAACCGTAATAATTTAGCATGCTATTAATAACAGTATAAATGTTAGCCTACCATTATAAACATGGCTTATGGTCACAAAATTCAGATTTTTCCTGTTGAGTTATTGATCTTTTCCCCACAAATAAACTTCAGATACCTGAAATTATTTGGTTTTATTCCTGATTCACAACAAGAAAGCTATTAATAGCTTCATAGGGCACCACTGGGCTTAAGTTAAATGTTTACATGGGAATTTTGAGGTAACTTTGGATCTCTGCTTATTACTAATTAAAGACTTTCCCCATTACCATCCTCGGGATACAAAAGGCAACGTTGGGCAATGTTTGGGGACAAGACATGACTGTGATATGATTCAAAAGCCTTCTGAATACTTTGTATATTTAAAAAAAAAACTAAAATCCTGTCAGAGTGGGCTTGACTTTGCAAGTGGGCAAGACTGATGAATGGACAAGATTCATCAGTTGGTTACAGATATGGTGAACACTGCTAAATTAATTGTTACGACGGATGAAAAACAATCTGCACAACACCAACCCAATTCATGCACACACACACACACACACACACACACACACACACTACCAAAATTGAACCGCCTTGTCTCTGGTGGTCTAGCCAACTTCTACAAAGATTGTGCCGTGTGATTCACAGGAAACAGTACTGTCCATCGTATGAGATGGCTATGGCAACAAGGTTGGCAATCCAGAATTTATGACATTGTCCTCAAACACTTAAATAAGGTCATTACTCGCCAGTGTGTTAAGTAAACCCGAGCACTCTGTCAACAGGCACAGGAATCCTATTGACACAGATGTGGGAGCCATCTATAAAGAATAGGCAGAACAGCTTCCTCTAAACTTTGGACTACTTAGCTAGTTTAGCTTACAAAGCAGTTCACTTGCAATGTCTCAGGTAACAGGTTCGTCAGGTCCTCACACATACACATACATATACACACGACAAAACCCAACGGCAAGTTCAAATGTATGGCAGAGTAACACTAGTGCGCAATTATGAGATAAGATCTGTTCGTAGTCAGGTTCATAGTCATTACTTAGGTCATAGTAATACTCCAGCCAATAGCTATACAGCTGTCACTTTCAGTGACAAATTGTATTTTTACAACAAATACTACATAAACATTTAAAACAAGCATAAATGGAAAAAAGGAAAGTAGAGTTTAGAGAAGGAATTGGATGAAATGTGGTCGTAAAGTCATATAAATACTTTTGGGAGGAAAGTTTTCCACCATGGTATAAAATTTGGTCAACAAGTTCAGGACATCATCAGTTAAGGCATACAGATAGTCAGTTTCTATTCTATTGCATGGACTGTTCAGGTTTAAGGTAGCTTCACTTGCTGGGCATATGACACCCTTCACACTGGCAGCACACATAGAACTTCTGCAGTAAAGTCTGCAGTAGAGCCAGGATCAAAAGATAATACTTTAAAAAAGTATTCTTTTGTAGCCGATTTCTAATGTGTCTTAAGGGCATATTTCAAGTGGAAGTTCACATAGTGAGAGAGCCCAGACATGGCATGTTGTCCCTCAAACACCAGCTATATGAAATATCTACGACTTGTCGCGGTATTAGGAAGACTGATGACTTCCCTGAACTTGATCGCCCTACATATGTAGGCTTTGGAGCAGTTCCATCTATCCAGGAACACTTTTTTTTATTTCTGTGCTAACAATAAGAGCCTCTGTGCTCTGACAACATGCTCTTTTGAAACCGACCAGGGGGGTGAGGGGTGACAGCAAGGAGAGTGGGTTACAGCAGTGTCACTGCCTCCTGACTGGGACTCTGCTCTCTGCCCAGCCCTGACTCTATCACATTAATTGCTGTCGTGCGGATTTGTGTTTGCACATCATTAAAACTAATTGCTCAACATTCCATCCATTTGACAAATATGTGCTTTAATTGTTGCATCAAGGAAATGATAAAGTAACAAGAATATGTTGAGGAAAAAAGTAAATGGGGAAACATTCTTCACATAGCCCTTTCTGTACTAATTATTGGACAACCATGGGAGAGGAGGCAAACAAAGTCAGTGGTCCAGAGAGTGTCTTTTTGCCGACCTAGACATAGTTTCAGTTGAACTGGAAAAATGGGGCACAAAGGGGAATAGGAAGGTAGTCATGGACAAGAGTCACACATTAGGTGTGCGTGGGTCTACTGACAGTTAATACTGAATGAAACCACATACTGACAGTAGAATGATTGCTTACACTCTGTTTGCCAATGTTTTGAGTGCAACTACAATGTATAAAAGTTTGTTTATCTGAGTAATGTGCTGAAAGCCTAGTAATGTTAAACATTTATTGTCTTTTTTTGTCCCCTTAGCCCCACAGGGCCATTTGAGGACATGGTCTGTGGAGGAAGTCATGGTCAATTCAGTCGTAACAGCCCTGAACAAATCTGTGGCAGCTGAAGTTAACATAGCCCCTTAAGCATGGCGAAGCATGTACAGATTTCCTGAAATTATACTGTAAATCATCTAGAATAATCTGAATTAGTGGACAAACAATCCCCGTTTTAGGACAGTATAAAAGTAATCACTGATCTAACAAAAACATTTCTGAAAAGATTCCACACCCTTTGAAATGACCAGACTGAACTTACTTGAAAGAGATCAAAGATTTGCACGACCATGATGATATGTGAAACCAGATTGTTTACGGAAAATGATAATTTAAAACATTAAGTGTTGCATTGCAGGCCATGCTTCGGTTTTGCAAAAGATTCATATTTGAGCTCAACAGCCAATTAAATCCCTCCTTTCCGTGCTTCTAAAGTACTGTGTTGATTGACTGGGATTGTTTATGGCTCATCCTGAGCCACTGTTTGTTTCTCATTAACAAAGCCAGGACTGTGTACAAACACCAGAGGTTATTTTGAACACAAGCACTTAATGGACAGCAAGAGGACGATGAGGAGCAATTTGTGAATTTGTCAAAAAAAAGAGATTATAATTCTGGACTGTACCTTTAAAGTAACACTATGCAACAATTTGACACTTTTTGAGGTATGGTTTTATAGGCAACTAGTTTTGGTACCATCTTCAAATTCATTTTGATAGCATATGGTCATGTGAAGGATACACTGTAGTTCTGTGTACCAGGCTGGAATACCCTGCAAAAATGGAAGAAAAGCTTTCACAGCATGACATTGCCAGCTATACTGCCAAAAGACACCAGTTAGTGTCTTGGCAAGCTTTTATCAGTGTCAACTGGGCTGTTGGTAGTGTTTTTGCATGCCTTTGCAAGGTTTTTGCATGCCTTTTAGGTAGTTAGCGTGCTAGTTTTGGAACATAACTCCTTATTGCTGCTTTAATACCTTTCTTATTTTTCTTTCTCCATGTCAGTCTTCGTAACATTTAAATTCAACATGGGAATGAGCTCATAAAACAGCTTCAAATCAGCAGGACAGCTCCAAATGATTACCCTTCCCAGGGGCCTATCAAGAGATTTCATCAGAGAAAACCTAGGGCCCCTATTGTTAATCGTGAAGGTGCTGGGAACATGCACACATGCACCAAAGGGCAGTGCAAGATAGAGGGAGGCCACCAAGAGGCTATTTCAATTATGATGCTAGAGTTAATCAAAGCCTATATGGGATGGGTCAAATCATTCTTAATATTTGTGATTTGTGATGAGTGAGACTTGAAAATATTATGAACATTTTAAACAGTTTTTGTGAAATTACGAAAAATGTTGCATTGTAAGGCAAAAAAACTCACTCTGAGAATGATAAAATCCGATGGCAGTTGAGTAGAGGACTCAGGACTGATCTCACAACAAAGGACATGGCATTGCAGGCCTTATTTGCTAAGGGTGCAACTCCCACAAAGGCCCCACCACCTGCTGTGAAGGAGAAGGCCGTCCCCGCATTGTGTATGCCACCTAGACACAGAGTTGACCTGTACATGGCTGTAACACCCTAAAACTATCTGTAAATGTATATGAACTTAACATATGGATTCATGTCATGCTCATATGTCCACCCAAAGTGACTTCAAAATCCCCCCAAAATGTTCAGTGGTCCACCACAGGAACTACAAAGACGTAGTGACACTAGATAGGCCAGCCACTACATTGTCAAAACCTTATGGATAGGTTGATGTAGTAAGAGTGTGGGACGAAATCTTAGATGAGCCCAATGCCAACAGAGCTGTAGAGGAACGAGGGCTACTATGTCAAATTAAAATTATACTTGCTATATTTTCGCAAGGGGACAATTCAAAGTTATCTGTTTATCTGTTAAAATACCCAATACAAATGTTCTGGCAAAAAAAAACTTTATAGCAGATTGTCTGGGGTCAATAACTACTTTAACCTGAAATAACCTAACTATTTAATTACTTGATAAATGATTATACCAGCACCACTATGATTAATTGAAGCATTATTTTCATTATAAATATAGCTTACGTTTTGCTTTGTTATTCATTTCAGTGACTGTAACCCGCAACAAGCTAAGATATAATTTATTTTCCTGCAATTACTGCTTAATCTCTGGTCAATGTTGTTTTTCAGGGCGCTCAGAATGACCTACCCCGGAGTACTTAAAGCCTTTTGTAACATTTGCTGTCTTCTCTTGGCTCTTCTTTTATTCTCACACTCGTTCTCTTTCTATCTCCATTGCTCTTACTCTCATCTCTTTATCTCATTCACTCACCAATTCAGATTTAGGTTAATTTTCTTTACATTCAATGAATTCAGGTTTTATTTGTCATTTAGGTGTGTACTGTCTAATTGAGGAGACAAAGGGTTTAACAGAACATTAGTCGTCTAAAATGAGGTGTGTATGATACAATGAACTGCAAAGAAAATCTCACATTTGCATCTTACTTTAAGATCGAGTTGCATGAAAATTAATTAAGCAATTGTACACTGTATAGAAACTTAGTTGAGATTCACGTATTCCTTCAGTAAGGAAATTCTGATGAGTTAAAAGGGAAAGCCTGCTAGTTAGTCTGCCAGTAGCTATGGGTGATCAGCATTATGCTACACTATTATAATTTCAAAGCTGCTATACAGTTGCAAGCCAAAACCACTTCCTGAAGGGAATCATAAAAACTAATATGATAGGACTGGGCAAAGACTAGATTATTAGATTAGCTATGCACTAGTGTGAAAAAATGTTCATGTTTTTAATTGAAATTGATATTTATTTAAATCACCCAAAGTGGTATTAAATTAACTTAAATATACAGAGGAGTGCAAACTCATCAGGGGTGAAAAGGGTGACAAAGATGCGAACCTGCTACTGAGATCCGGGGGTATCTCAGGGGTAAGAATATCAGGGTCAGCCAATTAGAGGCAGAGTAGGGCGGATCATGCCTTTGTCATCCTAGGGGGAAAAAATCACCAGAGGCCAGGGCTGGACTAGGACAACAAATTGGCCCTGGCATTTTTTGGCCATTTTTTGGCCTAAAAGTAGTAAAGTAGTAGTAAAGTAGTAAATGCTGTGGACCAGGGCAGGTGCACCAGTGTGCTTACTCGCTCTTGACTGTCCTTGATGATCAGAGATGGCCGTGGAGTATACAATCTCCATACTTAATTAGAGGTACACAGAGTAATTGTCAAAGAAAAAGTCCAAATATCATTCCAAATTATTTACTTATCACGTTAGAATAGTCAGCCAAAGTTGGGACTGCATTAGGGCAACTAGCTTATGTTGCGCTATTTGACACTGACGAGTGACCACGAGCAGTAGGTGACGGTCCTACTTTATGATAGTGGTATGATTATGCTATCTTATTATCATCGACAATTTGACATTAATTGAATCGATCATCATCATTGCCCTCATGGCATGGCACACACTACCTTTGAGTCCCTGTTAATAATGAAGCTACTCCATGCTAACTGCTTCAACTACACTCCTGCTCCTCTGTCTGGCAGTGGCCATGGCCAGCCACCTCTCCCCTTTCAAGTTCCACCTGTCGCTACACAATGTCGGGTACTGTAGATGGGATGCTACTGCAGCCCCTGCAGAAAACATGTCTGTTTTTTTTTTTACATTTGGCGGCATCTGCCTTTAGATTTTCAAATGTTTTGGCCTGCAACTTCTCTGCAAACCCATGCCCTCGTCCATCCACAGAGCTCTAAGGCACTGCGTCTGACACGAGAGAGGACGAGAGGACAGAGGGGTAAGGGTGGGACCTAGTAAGAGATGTGATTGGGCCAGCCCAGTGTCATTATAGAAAATTAACCAATGGGCTTCTGCCCCTGCTATACCAGTCGTTGGCCATTTATTTTTAAATTAGAAGTTATAAATTAAATTATATCTGTCCTTAGGTGTGTCGGCCCACCAGGAAAATGCCCGGTAGGCCACAGGGTGATATGTTATGCCTACTGGTAGATGACTTGTATGAGACTAGGATTATTAGTCATATTTTCATATAAACAATGTTTGTACGATATAAAGTAAATAGGATATGTTGCAAGCAAGAGCTGCGATTCTTTCTCGAAACAAAAGACGCGTTTTCTGGTACAGACCAACTTTTCATGGTTTTTGAAATGCATAATTCCATATGCATGCTTTAAAACTAAAATTACTACTATGAAAAAATGTAAAATAAGTTTCTTTCCTCTATACTTAAACTTCATCTAAGGATTTAACTCACTCACTCAGGTCTTTGCTTAGTACTTAGGTCTTTGCTCCTTTAAGCCTTTCAGAAACCACATACTGAAAAGTGTGTGGGATTTAGCGATTTTGCTCAGTACTACATTTTTGCATACTTTTTTGTTGTGTGCTATTAGTGGCATTATGTAACAGTTTCAATGAACGGCAGTATAGTTAGATTTCTTTGACAAAAAAATCCACAGCAAGGATGGGCAGGCAGAGTGCAGCAAGAAAAAAGAACAGAAAGAACACACAGTATGAAATCAAATTTGAGCTAGATATGCTATTCTGCTGTATCTTCTGATATTGTTTGTTTACTAGTAGTTATTTTAAATAAAAAGTGTATAGTTTATGTGTGCGTGTGTTACGTGATGATACATGTGTTAAGTTATGTGGTGTGGGGATGGGGAACGTGGGGGAACTGTTGTGGTTGGCATCAGTTCTGCCCATAAGTAAAATGTACCGCATGCCACTGGTCTGTGTGTGTGTATGAACAAGCTCTCTCGCTGGATGAATATAAAGCTTCAGCCTGATAGCCTTCTCACTGGATGGCCTCACTTTCCCTGCTCTAGGGTTTATACTTGCTGCTGCGCAAGTCACCACAACCCACAGGATTTATGTATACTAATCGCACTGCTCAAGATTTATGCCTTTTCTTTCCTCCCACTGTGGGGGAATATTTTCTTAAGCTGTCTCACCCACACAGAGGGCACGTGTGTATCACTTCAAGTGAAAGCTAAGACCATCAGTGTGTCTGGATCTCTGCCTATATATCCATCCCTGTGAGGACATGAGTGTGTGTGGTTGTGAGTGTGCATGGGGATCTGTTCCTCTGGGGGCTTTGGTTTGTTTTTGATGTATTCTGCTCCTGGGGTGCGTACACTTTATTATGATGCATCCTTAACTGAACCAACAGCAACCTTGGTAGCCACATCACAAATTGCCACCACTATAGTTTGTTGCTCAACCATTCCGCTCATTTTTACTGACGTAATGCAACATGTAGAGGGTCAAAATCACTAAACATTTCATTCTAAACATTTACTTGAGCATTTACATTACATTTAGTCATTTAGCAGACGCTATTGTCCAAAGCGACGTACAATGGAGAGAACAATCAAGCTACGAGCAATAGAGACCTAGTGTAACAATAAATACTACTTTACATAAGAAATAGAAAAAAGAAGTGTGGGAGCAGCAGTAGGAGGACTAACTTATAATGACTGTATAAGTTTTCAAGAGTTTCATGTTATGTCCCAGTATTGCATTTCACTATATTGAGGGGAAAGGTGCTTCATTCAAGACAAATAAAAATGAACTTTTAAATGTATGCTGAGTGGAAATCTCAGTTGGTATGTGTTCAGGTAGGTAGGGAGATGAGGAATCTTGTCACGCTATCGCAATTAAATTATTAAAAGCTGCAACTTGCCAGGAACTACGTGGTCGTGATCAGTCGTTCCAACCACCCAACTGTGACCATGTTTGTGATTGATCATTTGAACTACGCTTTCAATAAACACCAAATCATTGAACCATGGTTGTAATGACGGAAATTGCGACGGTGGTTAGACAACAACGCTTTCAAGACACACACCCCAGAACAGACTTTCTATTGTTCAAAACTGCACAGGCTTGGAGACAAAGAGTTTGTTTCGATGTAATGTCCCCAGGATGCATTTGGTTAGTGTCAGCCATAAATGGGGCAAATGCATTGAGGTGCTAACTCCCTCATGAGCATTTGCATGCACTCTGTTTACCCCTTGTTTCATTGCTAAATCTAGCATGCCAAGTGAAAGAACAAAACGGAGTACGTAGGGCAACATTTTTGATCTAGGTCAAGGTAACATTCTGCTAAGCAGGCACTATAGAAAGAGAGCAATTATTCAAACCTTCCCATATACTTTCAACCATTCCACTTTTAAATACATTGCAATTAAAGTATCCAGTATTGCATAGGTCAAATAAAACACTAAATTCTCCAGCGACACCCATGATTAGAAGCGTGTTTTTTAGGATTGGTTTCTTTTCTTGGAACCAAACAAAGTGTGGTAACCATGTTGATACTGACAATAACATTTCAGGATTTTTTTTCTAAAACTTTGCGTTGTTCTACTTCACTCATACAAGTGTAGATGTGCATATATGCAGGCCTGGGCTCTCCTTGGCTGTTGTAAGTGGGCCTGTAGTAGGGCCATTATTGTTGAAGAAAATAAGTGTGGTGGAAAATGTACAGTTACTGCAGCTACTGAGGGTGGCTAACTATTTGATGACACATGCATATGCTCAAGCTCATTTTTTTAGTATGGTCATCTAACTACTTAATTTCACAGAGGGCATTTTGTCTCATGCTCAGTTGCACTGGTTTTGAATAAAAGTGCAAGAACAGAATTTACTCTTGGATTGACAGAATATACACCTACACTAGCTAAATCTCATGTTCACAGGTCTGACATAATTCAATCATTAACACTTAATAAACTCTAAAAAGTTCACAATGTTTGGACAGTGGAAAAGCTTGATCTTCCCTGAGGCATCTTCATAAGTCTGATTAAACATTGAGGCCCATTTGTTTCAAGGTTTCTCCAGAAGCATTTGCAATCTGCAGAGATGAATCTATGCATTTCAGACACTGTGTGTATTTATAGGGCCTGGAAATGTACTTACGTTTAATGCAGCGGTTGGTTCCTCGAGCAACAGCCCATCCTGAACAGCACTGCAGGCCACACACATGTGGTCTTGGGTCATAAAGGAAAGGAACAAACAGTAAGTACAAATATATATATATATATATATATATATATATATATATATATACATACATAAACACATACACATACACACACACATAAACAAACAAACTTAGAAGTGCTCACTGGACCAGCTCCAGAAAGACAGAAACATTCTGGTTTGGAAGAAACTCTTGTGTACTTCATTGGATCCTCTTCAGAAGTCATTTCTACAATGTCCTGTACACAAGGTTTCTTCAATAACCAGAATATTCAAATGAAAGTCTTTTTTCATCTGTATAAGCAAAGCTTGTCAGACTGATTGAGTTGAGTACAAGATGTTCAAAGACGGTCCAATGTTCCAAGTATGTAAATAAGTCCGTGCACTTTCGGATATAATTGTTACGATAATAAACACTAAAAATGGTCCTATTGATATCATTAATGCTGTACCCATTACTAGTATGGTGCCTGGCTACTGCAGTTACACATGAGGAGCAGTGGTTAACAACAAAAGATTACTTAAGGCCTACAATTTAAAGAAGCGTTTTGTTCTGAAGCTGGTGAGCTACCTTACCGACCTAAAAAGCATACAACACATTGCAAACACCACCACCTTGCTAACATGCTAACAGACGACTTTTGGTGATATTGTTGGCAATGTCATGCTGTGAAGGTTTTTTTTTTTTACATTTTCACAGGGTGTACCAACCCAAACCATAGAACTACATAGTGTATGGCCTGGATGGCAAGTAGAAAAGACATCAAAATGAATTTGAAGATACCAAGAGCAGTTGTTTATTAACAACATACCTCAAAAAGTAGCAAATTGTTGCATAGTGTTGCTTTAAGTGAAAGTGTTAATTCATTTGCAAGCAAAACAGGTCTGTAAAATATGTGTTTGATTAATATTACAACTAACCTTTCAAACAAGGTATGTCTGAAAGGATCTTAATGTGATCAGTGCATGTAAACATTGACACACAATGGAAAACACACACAGCGTTTACCTAGATATAATTTAACCATATTTGGCACTTTTGGCACAGTATAATGTAGAACTTATCCAAACAGTACGATGAGATTTAGAACTTCCCAAACAACAAATGTACAGTGAGACCGTGTAAGATATGAACACGTCCTTATGCACACCTGCAAAGCCCATTATCAAATTTCCGCAAGCATCAACCAACAGCAATGTGACATTAGCACAGAACTCTCCTCTCTCCCAATCTGACTTTGCATATGCTATGCCACCCTTGACAGTTCCTGAAAATGGCTTTCTGGTTTTCTGCTCTACCCACCGCCCTCAAATTGTCTAGAAGAAAACATTCACATAATCTATATGAAGCGCATAAGTCACACTGCACTAAAATGTCAAGCTAATTGAAACATAATATACACACACACACACACACTATAGGTTTTGTGTCAATAAGTAAATAAGTTGTACTTCACAAACTATCCCTCAGATGGTGTTGTAAAAACGATATGCTAAGAGGCAGTTCTGCTTTAAACCAGGACGTTATGAAAATGTATAACTGGTGAAAGAGGGGAGGGGATGTGGGAGTATGGAGCCTTCTGCATAAATGTCTGTTTGGGGTTTGCAAAAATGAGAAAACACGTGCAATTAACAGGACTGGGAGAGGCCATCTTGGAATCAGGTGTTTTGATTTCTACATACATTTACAAATGTGTCAGGGAAACGTGCAGACAATAACACAGACCTGAACAAGTTTATACATATTACGAACACACCTAATATATGTATCAAAATAAATATATGTGGCTAAACTGGCAGAGCAGGTAGTGCAAGGTGCTACCGGCACCAAGATCCCAGGGAGCATAGGCTACTGATGAAAATGTATATCTACACTTTAGATCTCTTTGGATAAACGCGCTTGCTGACTGAATAAATATGAATGCACATACCCACCCTCAAATACATACAGGCTAAACTATGAGATTTAAAGTTTGACGGCGATGAAGAGAACACTCGCTAATCACACCATCCACAAATGATCCAACGAGAAGGGCACTTGGAGAGAGCAGACCTCAAAGGCCAATAGGCCTTTCTCGTAATGATAAAGAAACTAAAACGGATCTGCTCCTACATTTAATGAGTTCTTCCTTAGCCCATGCTATAGACATTCCTCCACCCAACTGATTCATGTTAGTAACATGGCTATTCACTGGCTTACCCACACAACCCGCACTCACCATGATGACACAGAAGCATGCTGGTGCGAAAATTATGAGTAGCCTTATCTCTGAGAACACAATAGGTTAAGCAAGCTAACTTCACCACCCTAACTCATCAGAGCCACCATCACTACTTCCCTCGTCTAATATGCTTACTGTTTCGATTAAATGCTTCTGCGAACCGGAGAATTGGTAACAAATTCGATCTAGCCAAGAATGAACGCGCCCCCATTCATTGCCCATTCATTCGATTTCGCGCCGATGTTGGAAACTGTTAACCAGATTTAAGTTGTATGTGAAACAGTAGGCTATGGCGTAGGTAGGCCTACTCCTATTTTTTTAATGTTCATAGAGGAAACAATTGTGTATGTGATAAGTAGTCTAGGTCAAAAAGGGCTTGTTGGATGGACAAAAAAAACACATTAGCCTATTATGAAATATAATAAAAAACGATATATATATTTATATACCTATACCAATATATATATAAACACACTATTTTCAATTTGTTTACACGTCAACATAGCGAAAGCCATCATTTCCTAAGTTATTTACAGGACCACAGGTGATGGACACATCTTACCCAACTAGGCGCTTGGAGGTGCCCGCCTTGCCTCCATTGGCGGAGGCATTGCCTCCGGTCACAGTCCGCGTCCTGTGTCTAGTTGAGCTGCTCCTGCTCAGTTGCCGGGGAATTCTGCGTAACCTGCCCTCCCGGAGAGAAGAGACATTGAGCTGATGTTTGGATTCATCCTTGGATCCATCCCTTCTATCAGTCACTCCAAACGGCAACTGGCTGTTGTGATTTGTGATGTCTAAATTGTATGTTGAGGAAAGTTTTTGGTTTGAACTAACAGTTGTCGTCTGAAGCCTGATAACAGTCAAACCTATTGAATTGTGTCTGCCACCTGTGCGAATTCCATGGCTGTCGCACCTCTGTATCAGTACAATGGTTAACGCAGCTAAGACAAAAATCCACGAACTGTCCATATTCAGAGAAAGTACTGCCAAACAAGTGAGCCGAGTATCCAGATCACTGTGTCAGAGTATGCAACTGCTAACAGCTCGAGTCACGAAATGTAGTGTCCTCCAAGTGTTATCCTATTAAAAAAAACAGAAAGACTGACGAACAACAGTCAACATGGATTCATCCTTTCTCAAACCAGATGAGCCCTGTGATATCTTCTCATAATTATTTACGGAATGTTACGCACAGTCGCTGCCCAGTCTCGTCTTCACGTTTATAGGCTACCACCACCGTCACCATCACAAATTCGTACTTTCTAAATAAGCCTACTCAACTTTCCGAATGAATCGTCTGAAACGTGTCTTAGTACTTCTGCAACATTTCATCATGAATGTTTGGTCTATAAAAAAAGAATCACTAAAAATAAAAGAACGTGGCAGCACGGTCGGAGTAGGCTCGAACTCTCGGGTGTAGCCTACATCGTCTTTCCTCACATCTGACCACCTCCTTAATTCTGAAGTCATCAGTGAAGTTTAGAAGTTTGCATAGGCTCTCAGTCGGAAACTCCCCCATATGCCTGGTATGGGCAACATACCTCGAATGACTATTAGCGTAAATCACATATAATAAAGGTAAGATGTAATAGGGGAACATTCTCAATAGTTAAAATAGCCGCGCAACCCCCAGTTTGCACAGAGTTTGTAACTATAGCGAAGAAGCATAGGGTAGCCTATATCATGTTCAGTTATAATACGGGCACAGTTGCAACACGCTTAATTTCGCAGCTCGTGTCCAACCTAATCTGCTGAACCTCACAGACATGTGTAATGGCATAAACAAGTAACTTTCAAAATTTCATATTGTGTCTCAACCTCTGTCAAATAGGCAGACGTCGTTTGTGGTAGGCTACAAATTTAAAGTTTTGCGCAAGATTTTGACGGCACAATTGATGAGTTTTGCGTTTGGAACAAGTAACAGGTGATTATCAGGGATTTCCTATCTAGATGCCAGTCTATAATTATGAAAGTCATAAAATGGGTTATACTCCAATGATTTTATCAAATATTTGGTGTGGTCAGCTGAGGACAATTGTAACAGGCATTACATACCCTACCATACCATACATCGGTTACAATCAGCAAGCTTAGCAAGTGAGATAGGCTAGCCACTTTTGCGAGCGGATTCGGCACGCAAATGAAGCAGGTCTAGTATTTCTGACAGATAGACACGTACTGGATTGAGAAAAAAATAACAAGAGTGTTGTATCGAGGGAGATGTAGGCTACTGACAGCAGGGTGAAAGCTGCAGCGAAAATGTGGCACCCTTGGTTTGTCTCACTGGCATTTTGAAAACAAACACTTTAAAGATCACAACTTGAAGAAAAACCTTTATCTAGTCTACCATTATTTTCGTTTGAATAATGCATGGCTGTTGCCGTACATTTTATTTTACCCCTTCAAACTGGCATGTTACAACTGTCGCCAACACATTACAACGTTCCCCAATGGCATCGAATTAGATGAAAATTAGAGAAAAGGTAAGGCACATGTGCTTGAATTAGTTAAATACATTTTAAACATTTTTAGACATCTCTGATTCAAGTTAATTAACCAACCTCATTAACATGCCTGCTAAAGATGTAATAAGAAGACCACTAAATGACAGAACAGGAAGAAGGGGGTTCAGGCCCTGGGCTTTGAAGGTAGCCAGGTGCAATAATGACCCTTACCTGGAAGTCAGCTGGCTTACAGAACCATGTGTTGAATTCAGTGGCGTGAGCCTACAGTAAGTCAGTGGACGTGATGTGTCATGATGGGAGCCCAGTTTATTTGGGACGTTTTCATATCTGGTAAGAGTATTGGTGACCGTGGACTTTAATGAGAGGCGAGCCAACCCTAGGCAGAACCACACTAACCATGTAGGTCATCTGCTAGCAAGCAAGATTTTGGCCAGCTTGTGATGATCTGGAATCAGTTATGATATTGCATACACATGCGCACATGTACGTGAAGAGTACATCAAAAATACAAGTCATCCTTTCATCCTATGCACTAGTAAGATGTAGTAATTCTGAGTTAACTGGTAGATTAGATAATGTTTTTTCTAGAAATGTTTTCATTTAGTGCCTTGGTGACAACATGTGACAGATATTATGGTCTAGTGTGGGACAGCTTCAGGGAATCCCATTGGCAAGAAATGAGTTTCAAGAGAAGACTGCAGTTATTGAGGAACCATCGACTCCAGTAACGGCAGCAACATTACCAAGGCTGCAGTAGGCACGGGTTACACCTGACATTGTCAGTGTTTCATGGACTTCCTTGATGTTCGTGATAATCGCACAGCAGTGGTGTTATTGAGACATCTGTGTTTTACTCCATAGTGCAGCGTAATGTAGAGACATCTGTGTTTTACTCCATAGCGCAGCGTAATGTATGGATACATTGTTCACAGGGACATACCATGGCACATGGGTTATGTCAGGTGAGCTAACTGGCTCCAGGCAAAGAAAACAAACCATGCCCAACATCTGTCCTTTCACACTCCTTTTTAAAAGATGTATTTGCAAGTGAAACAAGCACAAACAGTTATCATAAAATAGATGTTTCTGTATACATGTAATGGCCCGAGCCGGTCCCCAGTGTACTGGTAGTGTTCATAATGTGATTGACCAGCATTGTGAGAGTCCTGACACTTGCATGTCCCTTAAAGAATTAGGGAGTAGTATGTAACACCACGCACTAAAACTAGGGGCCTATTTTCTGAGGGAAGTAATTTTTGTAACAAGTAGAACTATGGCAAACACTTAAATTGTGAAAGATATTTTATTTTCAAGATTTTAACAGGTTTTGTTAAACTTGACACATTACTTATAGAGGCCTAAATTAAGTTTGTGATACAACCACCATTGGGCCGAACTCCACTGGCCCCTAGTGCAAAGATGCCAATGGCCCTAGTGATTCTAAATCCGCAGCTGTTGGATGATATAGAAGCAGAAGTTTTCCAGACATAATACTTTACTGATATGCTTCATTCTTAATTATATAATAAAGTTCAGCTGGTTCTACTAGAATACTTTACAACATTACAAACTGAGATAGCCAGCCAGCACTAGATGATTATATAAAAATTCTGATTCATTACAGATCTGAGTGACTGAAATGTGTTGAAAAAAATGCATATAGCCTCTTGTAATAATACAATCAAATCACTTACAAATAGGCCTATGTTTCTAAGGATTACATATGAGAGAGAATGGGAGAGCTAACTAAACACAAACTGCATTTTAAGAGTAAAAAATAGTGTATGTATCATACATCTTAACATGGTAAGATCTCATGAGATGCCATGTTTGTATAAATAAAATAAATGATAATGGCACTAGCTTGTATTTGAGTGAGGCGTTTTAGGTACATAAGCTCACTACTTTCCCTCACAAAGTGATGTAATGTAATTGTACATTTGAAGTAGCTGCCGAATTGGGCCCAGAAAGGAAATTAAAAGTGGTAAAATTTGTTATGTTCATTGAGCAATCCTAATATATTTCAAAAGAGGTATCCCAAAAACTCTTCAATAGGACATACACTGTTGAAAATGGTTTGAACTGCAGGCCACATGTGCCACCCACGTATTGTCATGCAAGCTGTGGACAAGTGCCAAGTGCTTAATTGCAATGGGGGCATACCATACTAGCTTACCAACAATAAACCTAAGTAGAAATCTTGAAATTTTAGGATATAGTATTATTATCTAGCTTTACAGCACTGAGATGGCGTCAATCAAAGTTTAATAACTGAACAACATGTTGGTATCAAAGGCTGTTAGGTCTTACCTCTCCGTCCTCAGTTTGCACAGGTCCACAATGAATCATCTGGTCATACAAAAGTAAGTTATGGAGTTCCCCAAGGCTCAGTGCTTGGACCCCTACGCTACCCTTAGGTGCTGTAATAAGTAAGCAATTTATTAACCTTCAGTGCTACGCCGATGACACCCAACTATAACTGTATGAAACTTAACGGAAATTGTATCTAATTCCTACCCTTCTCACTCCCGGGTTGTTACCCACCTGACTGATGTTTGTATGAATTGCTCTGTTTGCCTCTGATTCTCTCTCCTCCTCCCCTCTCTCCTGCCTCCACTTTTGTGTCTCTCTACCCAGCTGGCCTCAGGCAGAAGGGTCTCCCCTTTATGAAGCATTTGTAACTTTTCTAACTTCTCTGAATTCTTCAGGTTACTTGAGAATAGTACTGTACACATGTTTCTTTGCAGAGAATCTGCTGGACACCTCAGGTCTCCTCTGTTCTCTACAGAAATCACAAACATACTCCAGCCCATGTTTGAATGCAATGCAAACTGAACAGAAAATGAGAGCACATGCAAATATTAGTAAAAAGTCACACCCTTCCCATCTGATGTAGGCTAAAGAAAAAAATTGAAGATAATGATATTTTTAAATGAAAATCATGGAATGTTTATCTCACCATGATGTGAATATTTGGACATTTTACAATAAAATTTGAATCTCAAATCTAAATCTTAATCATTGAACAACTGATCGGGTCTAAGAACAGGAATGATGCCTGCTTCTCTAAAAAAAGGTTGTGTTAGTGCAGCTGCACCAAGAACTCTTCCTAATGGCCTGGTAGGTCCTGCCAACTATTTTGCCAAAAGAAATGGCCACTCAAGCAGTGCTTCATTGGACAGTAGATCTCAAGTAACCATAATATTCAAGAAGTGGTACTAGTGATACTTACCAAACGCACCTCACCCTATCACTAGTCTAGCGATGGGTTTGAGTTCTTCCACGAAGCTGTCTAAAAGAAGCAATGCATTCTCACTAGGTACATAAGATGTGGGACTTGCTAAGGGGGTGGAGCAGCACACATTAGACTCCAGACTGTTCAGAGAGTAGTCTAGGTGCATAGCCCCTTCAGATATAGATGACATAAGCCACCACCTGATATACCTCATCAAGGAGTTTAGGAGTCCCTCTTAGTCGCCAATAGTAATAGCCAGGAATAAAACAGGAAGTATGTGCATGTGCAAGATTACCGCATCCTGAACAACAGATCAATTCCTGATCAGTACACCACTCCGCTGATTGACTATGCTTTAGATTGTCTCTCTGCCAGTCAATGGTTGTCTGTGTAGGACCTGCGGAGTGGGTATTACCATATTCCCATGGCTGAAAAAAACTGCCTTCATATGCCCGTTAGGATTTTCTCAGTTTGAGCGGATGCTGCAGAGCAGGGACGTGCACAGGAGGGGGCTAAGGTTGCTCGGGAAACTGCCGGTTTGCCCTCCTCGACTGAAGTTGCCCTTCCGAAGGAAATATATATTTTTTTTAAATAGTATTACGGCTGCAGAACTTCATGTAGGCCTAGATAAAATAATCGCGGAAGCGTCCAGGGGACGGGGCGTGGCGGCGGCGGTTAGTGAGAGTTTAAAATGATATAGGCAAAATATGCGTCCAGGGGACCGGGCGTGGCGGCGGCGGTTAGTGAGAGTTTCAAGTGATATAGGCAAAATATGGGTCCAGGGGACAGGGGCGTGGCCGCGGCAAAAATTAACGTGTTGCCCCTTTTTTCCAGGGCAGAGCAACTGCCCTTCAAAATTCCTGTGCACGTCCCTGCTGCAGAGCATCAATGGAGGCCCCACAACATTTAAGCGGCAGATGGAATGAGCCACGGGGGACATGTATCTACAGGTCACTGACTATCTGGATGACATCATCGTGTTCGGCCAGACCGTAGAGGAGCATGAGGAAAGCAGTGAGGCTGGTGAGGCACAGAAACCGGAAGTGATTACGTCATTCCGGTCTCTAGTTGTTTAAAACATAGACATGTATACATACAAGTTATTGTCTAATACCAGGACTTTTAAACGATCGTTTTTTTTTTTATTGTGATAAGTTATACGGCTCAATACTCAACTGACTTGTTAACCGAACTTTTCCATAGTAATACTTGTGCTCAGTCAATTCTCCCTGAATAAACAATGATGATGATGATGATGATGATTAGCCTGACGATGTCATACTCATAATTCTAGTCAGAATATGAGTCTGATACCACTCCGTTGGGCTGTGATTATGGGCCGTGTTTCAACTGAACTAGGAGAAAAAATGCCTCTTCGCTCAATTGGTTACCTACGACCAATCAGAACAACGTAGTAAGTGACCAGGGCCAGCTGATAAATTAAACTTTTACCGGATCCCGTAGGAAGGAAGGCAAAAACATCTTTTCGATTGACAAATGCCTTGATAGCGTTTCTCTGTTCCTCTTTCAAAATGAATTCACTGTCATGTCTAAATGGACTCGAATCTATACATTTCAGCTCTCCAGCGGCAGCCATGTTTGTTGTAAACGAATTCAAACCAAGAGCCTTTTTATGACGTGGTTGGTTACGTTACTGTTGATCATCTGTCCATCATCGTATAAAGCCCGCCTTGACAATTTGATTGGTCAGACCATTTCTGTTCGCAGATAATTTCTCCCTAATGGAGTGACACCAGACCGAACTTCCCGACTTCAAATGTTGTGAGCGGGGCTAAATTCGGTCTGGTATCCAGGCTAGATGATGATACGACTAAACTCAGACCCCATGCAGACGAAGCCTAGTTTGCCTGAACCCGGGTTCATTTTTCACACATATCAACTTTTTAAATCGCGTGCACATGAACCCAGCGAATCCGATTGACTCAGCTGTAGTACATCCCCCACGTCTGTTGGTGGCGCTTTGGTGCTACAGACAACTGAAGAAAACGGAGAAGAAGACAGGAGCATGTGTCGGTAGGGAAAACGCATGCCTAAGGAATGTGTATTGAAACCGGATATCGTCACTTTAATCCGGTCTCTGGTTGGATAAAACTTTTCAACAGAAATGGACAAGGACCTTTGATTTATTCTTTAGGAACCATGCCGATGCCTGACTTTTAATGTTGTGTGACGTTGTTGAAGTTCAAGTTCAACATTAATAGCGATTGAATTACCCTTGTGTCGTGTAATCGCTAGCGGTAAATAAACGTTAATAACTTGAATGACTGATTAAGGATATATGTTACACATCACAAACACACGTAATCGATGGGTTTTGGGGGAAATGAGGTAATTGGTTAGCTTAAATTGCAGTATCTTAGGCGTGCTAATTGACCTGGCTAGCTATAGCGGAATTAACAGTGCTAGCTTTGTGTTTGGTCATATAGCTTCGTAAAAGTTCGGTTAACAAGTCACTTGTGTGTTTAGTTGTATGACTTCGTAAAAGTTCGGTTAACAAGTCAATTGAGCATTAAGCCACCTGACTATAATGGGTCTATTCATATAAGCATGCTGACGTTATACTTATTAGCAGCGAGGCTAGCTAGCTACTATGTGTTCCAATGGATTGTTGGTCTAAGCGTTAGCTTCAGTTAAGTCCTACAATACTCTGCAACATTCGTGTACCACATGAACAACTAACCGAGTCAATGTAGACATAGGTTAACAAGTCACTTGTGTGTTAAGTTGTATGACTTCGTAAAAGTTCGGTTAACAAGTCAATTGAGCATTAAGCCACCTGACTATAATGGGTCTATTCATATCAGCATGCTAACGTTATACTTATTAGCAGCGAGGCTAGCTAGCTACTATGTGTTCCAATGGATTGTTGGTCTAAGCGTTAGCTTCAGTTAAGACCTACGTGTACCACATGAACAACTAACCGAGTCAATGTAGACATATAAAAAGTTGTCACAAAAATAATAATAATTTAAAGAAAACCGATCGTTTGCATGTCAGGCGATCAACACAACTTCTCAACTAAAAAGTAAAGGTCCTTGTCCATTTCTGTTGAAAAGTTTTATCCAACCAGAGACCGGATTAAAGTGACGATATCCGGTTTCAATACACATTCCTTAGGCATGCGTTTTCCCTGCCGACAGCATGCTATCAAAGTAACATATGACAGTAGTTGAGCTCCAACTAGCAACGTTTAGCTTAGCCGCATAGCCTACATTTAATCTGCACAGTAACACATTATGGTGGTTTATAAAATCAGTGGTAAGAGCAGACTGTATATAGGACATGCGCAAATTCAGCGAATTCAGCGATTTTGATTATAAAAATGCTCGAAATGATTGGAATCATGCAGAAATTACACCTATACCACAGATTAGTAGAGAAATATGAATATTTATTTTATTTTATAATTATTATTTTTTTTTTTTTACTTTTCAAGGCTCTGCCTCACCTGCCTCATATGACCACACGTCCCTGGAGTAAAGACTCCTGAAGGTCCTTGACAGACTGAAAGAGTGTGGTCTGAAAATCCCTGGATAAATGCTAGTTTTGTTAGCCACAAGTTAAGTATGTTGGACACATTGTGTCTGCATCAGGAATAGCCACAGATCCAGAGAAGGTGAGTGCGGTTAACAACTGGAAGATACCAGTCGGAGACCTTTTAGATCATTCCTGGGATTCTGTGACTATTAATGGTATTTTATCAAGAATTATTCTGCCATATCCGACCACTCACAAGAGCGTATAAAGGGTTACCTTCCATAAAAATGGACAAGAGGTTAACCAAGAGAAAAAGTCCTATTTTTAAAGGAGAGCCTTTTATTGAATGCTGGGATGAGGAATGTACCAAGCCATTCCACAACACCATTTATTGCCTCACTAATGCCCCAGTGTTGGCATACACAAAACCCTCAAAGCCATATGTGCTCCACATAGATGCTAGTTTGAATGGCTTAGGTGCTGTTCTCAATCAAGAACACCCTGTAGGTCTGAGGCCCACTGTGTTTGCGACCCACAAGCTAAGTTCCTCAGAACAGCGCTATCCCATTCATCAGTTGGAAATTGGTGTTGAAATGGGTGGACATGGAGAAGTTTCACGGTTACCATTATGGAGCAAAGTTTACAGTGAGAACGGATAATAATCCGATCACCTACATCCTAACTAGTGCCAAACTGAATCTAACCGGTCAGCCCTTGCCACTTATTATTTCAATGTCCAATATCTTCCAGGACGAAATAATATTGATGCAGATTTATTGTCATGCCACTTGCCAACCACTGCCATGTCACCTGACTGGACAGAGATATCGTCCCCTGGGGTTAAAGCCATCTGTCAGATAGCTGTCCCGGAGGAGCAAGCAGAACCAGACAGACAATTAGCTGACCAGTTAGGAGCCACTCATCATGGTGTTCCAGATGTCTGTGTCTGTCCAATGCAGTTGTGAGCCAGTTATAACGGTGCCAGAACAAGACCCTGCCACTGCCACAGCGAAAAGGGAAGTAGAGACTGGCCAGTTGCAGTCTATATCAAGGAGTCAATACCCAAGTGTGGTGTGACTGCAAAGACAAGGTCCTACAGTGGTTCTGAAAAGCTATTTCCTATACAGGATGGTGTTGACACCTTGGACACCCTAGAGTTGAACAGATGACCAAGCTCCTCAAGGATAGTGATCATTCAGGGCCTGATGAAAATGATTTTCTAGTGATATACTTCCCATAATTCTTGACATGATCTTCAATCTCAGATTCTAGATCATGTCAAGAATTATGGGAAGTATATCACTAGAAAATCATTTCTGCAAAAAGCTGCTACTTTGAGTCAAATTAGGAGGAGTGGACCCCTAGGCTTGGTGTGTATCAACTTCCTTTCTATTGAGCCAGACAAGAGATTGCAAATGTGTAGTTATATGTTTTGGGGAGCTCTGATAGACATGTTATTAGTTCATTCACAGCTAAATGAAAATAGAATGTTGTTGAAATAATTTCCTGTGACATTTGACTTTTTCTCTAATTTTCCATGACTGGAAAATTTGTCAACTGTCTTCCTGGTTTTCCAGGACGCGTCGTGGGAACCCTGCCTATGTTAGGGTAGTGTTCCCCCTCACAGCTATTACCTCTTGGTGACTGTCAATTCCCACCCCAGACTGCTTCCCTTCCTCTCCCCCTTCAGCCTCCCTGATTCCCAACCCAAACATGCACAGTCTGTGTGGAGACAAGCTGGGTTTAGCTTATTAACATTGCACCCCTCCCCTCTCACCCAAGGGAAATCTAATTAGGCAGCGAGGCTACAGTCATCTTATGACTGCCCTGCTCCGCGCTGCTCGTTCCAATCACCCGGTTAGTTAACCCTGGTGTCAGAAAGGAAACAGAAGCGATGCAAGGGGCTAGATTCAATCTAAAGCTTAGCTACAAAACCTATTAATATGGATCTTCTCAGAGCTTGATGTTGAGTAGGTTTCAAAGCTATGCCAAGAATGGATACCAACACATGTAAAAGGGGTAGAGATGGCTTGGCAAATACCCTTGGAGTTTCATTCAAGTTCTTGTTCTCTGTATTTCTCTATATTCCCTTGTCTATGTTAAATCAGCCTGTACTGCAGACACTGACACGGTAGTCTTATTCAAAACACTATGAAAAAGGGAATACCCTTCAGCTACCCGATCTTTCAGCTGCTGTTCTTTAAAAGCACAGTCCCTCTGGATGTTTATTGCAGGCATGTTGCGTGTGTTTAAGAGATGCTTTAGGGTAGTCCCTGCTGTCATGAAAGCAGAGCCCTAATTCAATCCAATTTCACACAATTTGTGGCATCTGGAGAAACTAGGTAATGAATACCAGGCTGCAAGCAAACTTGTTGCACAAAGGGTCCTCTCAGTAATGTCTGACGAGCAGAACAAGGCCACAACTTTTTTTTCCAAACTCAGAGATTGGGACATGGTGGAACTACAAGGTGTAAATGAAATGCTGTTTTCTAAAAAATTATGTTTAATGCTTGGCTGGCTTCAGAAAAGTCTAGGGTTCACCATCTCCCAAACTTCAAGCCATCCCTTACATACCTTAGCTCCCCCCCACCCCCCCACCCCCCGCCCCGATCACTTAAACATTGCTCCCTAATGAGAGAGCCATTAAGTAAGGGATAACGTGTAGTCCGCCGCCTGAAAAATAAGCCCTGACGGGACGAATCGGACCTCAGGTATTCAGGTATTATAGATAATCAACCATGACGTGTGAATGGAAGAGAGCATTACAGACCAGAAGTGGGGAGAGAATGAGTAACATTGAGGACATTTATGTGATGAAAGTGTACTTGCTGGCTAAGGAGAATGTTAAGCCTCCAAATGAACACAGAAATGTGTGTTTCTGAATGAGCAGGCCAGCACTGTTACAGAATCCTTTCAAACTGCCACCACAGACCCCAGACATATTGGCAGGGTATTGAGAGTGTGTCATGAACACTGGTGTTGCAAACTGGCTGTACCAGGACACATCTTAAGGACTGCTTATTTTATTTATATGGAACGCCAAGTGCAACAGACCCTATTTCGTATACAGACATGCATTCTGTGCTTTGAAATGCAATAATTTATTAGGAACCAATGTAACAACATCACCAAAAACACAAACACATTAGCATTGTGTCCATGAAATATTGAAGAGAAAGCATTCTCTCGTGCACAGAAAACAAAATGGATTATTCATGTCATACATGAAAATTACTGTTGTGCTTTTCATTTTGTGGACAAAATAAACTAATTTTGTAGACAAAAGTCATGCTGCGCTCCAAACATTTATGGGGGTGATCAATTTGGCAGTTTGTTAATAATGATGTGGCCCGTCAAGGCTGGATTAAGTGTGCCATGAAATATGTTAGAACATGGTTATGACTACATTAGACTGTACAATGTTCTTTTGTTAAGTAGTCTAGGGTGTATTTCCAAGCCTTCCCAGCGCTACATCGTTCATAAGTTATATCTTAAGCTGTACCTTAATGTTTTGAGGTGTTTTCCAGAACGTCCTTAGCCAAGATATAACTTCTCTAAGAGATACTTTTAAGGTTGGTCTGGACCACTGCTGTGCCCTAACAAAGTTTTCAGATCAAATGTTTTAGAGCCTAAACTGTTGGTGTCTGGATGTATGCATGGACTACATGTAACACCAATACATGTGTTGCATTACATTATGTGCTTCATTAGCCCTAAAAAAAAAAAAAAAAAAAAGAGAGCCAAACAAACGAAACCAAGAGTAGCTCATTTGTTCTTTGCATGAAAAAACACAATTAATGTCATTTATGACAAATGGCATAATTTTTGGTGTAATTTCAGATGTCCTCAATAAGAATTCACGTGGTGAATGTCTTATCTAATCTGGTAACATCACAAAACAAAGATTATTAGACTATTGCTCTGGGTTTTGGCAGTAATGATGCAAGTGCTTTGTATAGCAGTCCCTCTTAAGTCTATATTCTTTCTGTGCGACATCATGCCTTTGGCCTCCTCTGAACTTTAAATGGTTATAACTGCTTTCCTTTCTTTACTCTTACTGCATTCAAATCTAAATGTTGAATGTACATATGTCCCCTGGCATGTCCTTTGACCTTCTACTCTTGATCATGAAGTTATCATGTATCTTGTGTGCACAGCGTGGTTTAGAATTCTGTGTTGTGTTGAAACTCTTTCAATGTCTTTTGCTCCTGCCCACTCTACTTACAGGACCTCTGTTAGATTCACCGAAACCTTCCTCATCATCTTGATCAAGTAGGTTAGGTTTTTGGAGCAAAAGTTTTTTTTTAGAAATTCCATTAGTTTTTTACTTTTTCTCACTGTGGTGGCCAGTACAACTGCCAGATCTTGCTTTTGCGTTAGTGGACTATTTGCTTAAGAATGCTTGCATCTTTTGCCATTATCTGAAGCTGGCTGATAGAGGGATGCTCTTCTGATACTTATGCATAGACATCACTGGTACCGCTAGCCAAAATGCCTGCAAAGCCAAGATAATTTGTGAAACTTTTCAAAGACTATCTAAATAAAATGTAAACAACACTTTCATTTCCTGACTTTATGTGTTTATTATTATATTATCAGTCAATTAAATAATATTAGTTCATTAAATAATTGCATTGTAACTGTGTGGGCCTATCCTGAGGGTGGGGGGGGGGGGGGGGGGGGGGGGGGGGGAGCAGCAATATTTTGCAGAATTGTGATAACTAGCATTTGACTTTACACAGACCTAAGCAGAAAGACTGTTGCCTGCCTAGGTGCAATGCATGCTAGTTAAAGGGTTTTAGATTAGATTAGATTAGATTCAACTTTATTGTCATTGCACAGAGTACAGGTACTGAGGCAAAGAAATGCAGTTAGCATCTAACCAGAAGTGCAAAGTAGAAGAGTGCAGAGTATGTGCAAATGGTTATATAAATATAGATAAATATGGTATATACAGTATGACATGAGATATAAGTGGTATGAGCAGTAAGAACATGAGCAGCAATAAAGGTGATTAGTGCAGATGTGATATAGATATGTGTAAAGTGCAGATGAAGTACAGGTGAAGGTGGCAGTAGAGGTTATAAGTTATAAATGAGGTAGGAGACATGATAAGATATAAGTACGATGAATATGGATGACAACAATTTAACATAAATAGATATATACAATGAACAATTTAGTGCAAATGTTCAGTGGCTGGAGGTAGGTGTGTGGCAGTCAAGCCAGGGTAGAGAGGGGAATACAGGAAGGAGTGTGAGGGGGTAGCCAGGGGGAACTATCACCGTGGTGCAGAGTTCAACAGGGTGACAGCCGCAGGGAAGAAGCTGTTCCTGAGCCTGCTGGTCCGGGAACGGAGGGCCCTGTAGCGCCTCCCTGAGGGGAGGAGGGCAAACAGTCTGTGGTTGGGATGGGAGCTGTCCTTCTCGATGCTGCGCACCTTCCGCAGACATCTCTTGCGCTGGACAGCATCGATGGTGGGGAGTGGGGAGCCAGTGATGCGTTGGGCAGTTTTCACTACCCTCTGGAGTGTTTTGCGGTCCGCAACAGAGCAGCTGCCAAACCAGACTGAGATGCAGTTTGTGAGGATGCTCTCAATGGTGCAGCGGTAGAAGTTCACCAGTATCTGAGGAGACAGATGGGCCTTCTTCAATCTCCTCAGAAAGAAGAGACACTGGTGAGCCTTCTTGACTATGGTTGAGGTGTTGAGGGTCCAAGAGAGGTCCTCGGAGATGTGGACACCCAGGAATTTAAAGCTGGCGACACGCTCCACCTCCGTCCCGTTGATACAGATCGGGGTGTGAGCGCCACCTTTGGTCCTCCTGAAGTCCACAATGAGCTCCTTGGTCTTCTTGGTGTTGAGAGCCAGGTTGTTATTGGCACACCACTCTGCCAGGTGCTGAACCTCCTCCCTGTAGGCCGACTCATCGTTGTTGCTGATGAGGCCAATCACCGTTGTGTCGTCTGCAAACTTTACAATGGTATTAGAACCATGTACAGCTGTGCAGTCGTGGGTGAAGAGGGAGTAGAGGAGAGGGCTCAGCACGCAGCCCTGTGGGACACCAGTGTTCAGGATGAGGGTTGAGGAGGTGTTGTTGTCTAACCTGACAGACTGGGGTCTGTTGGTTAGGAAGTCCAGAATCCAGTTTCTGAGGGAGGTGTTGATGCCTAGATCACTGAGTTTAGTGATCAGTTTGGAGGGGATTATGGTGTTAAATGCAGAGCTGAAGTCTATGAACAACAGTCTCGCATATGTGTTACTGTTGTCCAGGTGGGAAAGGGCGGAGTGTAGTGCCGTGGAGATGGCATCCTCCGTGCTCCTGTTCTGGCGGTAGGCGAATTGGAGGGGGTCCAGTGTGGGTGGTAGGCATGTTTTAAGATGAGCCAGGACCAGCCTCTCGAAGCACTTCATGATGGTTGAAGTGAGTGCAACTGGGCGAAAGTCATTAAGGCTCGCTGCTTTGGAGTGCTTTGGCACCGGCACGATGGAGGTGGTCTTGAAGCACGTGGGGACAGCTGCTTGGGCCAGTGACAGGTTGAATAAGTCAGTCAAGACCTCAGTCAGCTGCCCAGCACAGGCCCTGAGCACCCGTCCAGGGAAGCCATCAGGGCCAGCAGCCTTTCGTGCATTAGTCCTGCTCAGTGCAGCACACACGTCGGTGGAGGAGAGTGTGAGGGGCTGGTTGTCTGTAGTGAGTACAGCCTTGATGGCCGCCTCCTGGTTGTCCCTATCGAATCGTGCATAAAAGCTGTTAAGCTCATCAGGGAGTGATGCTTCGCCGGTTTGGGGGGAGGTGTTGGTGGGTTTATAGTCCGTTATGGCCTGGATGCCTTGCCACATGCGTCGGGGGTCAGAGTTGTTATTGAAGTGCTCTTCAATCTTGAGTTTGTAGCTGTGCTTGGCCTTTTTGATGCCCCTCTTCAGGTCGGCCCTGGATGAACTGTAGGCCTGGGTGAAATGTTGTTATACTTTTCATCAGCACTGTGTGGTACCACAACGTCAGTTTCCATTTAAAAGGAGATGGCAATTTACTAGGACCTTTGTGACAACTGCACATCACTCTCATTCATTGGCTTGAATCTCAAATGTCTTTGCAGCTCCTCCCTGACTGACACCAACTGGTGTTCCTTATAACGCCATTCTTATCTTCTTTCACCCTCTTCCTCTGTTTACTAAAGATCCAGGATCCTGAGAATTGATATGAAATTGCAGATGAAGGGGGAACAGGCTGCAGAAGCATTTATTTTGTTGTCTAGGTCTTCATGAGCCTTTGTATAGCGAGACATGTTACAACCCACTGCACTGCCACTGGTTTGGCTAACACTGCTATGGGTATGAGTGATACCAAAAGAGCCTCCCTTTCCTCTAACTCTTACTCTTCTGTGTTTGCTTGCACACAGACTTGCGTATACAGGCATCCCACAGTTATTTTAACTCCATCTTTATATTCAGCCTTTGACACTGTAGTGTTATTTTGAAAAGATGATAAATGCAAATTTTGCTTAAATTGGGTGTGAAACACGTTTTATGTTGTAGTTTTGTAGAGTAACTTACACTAGTACACTAAGTGACAAAAAATGTACAGTAATTGTACACTGAGTGCACCAGCAGGATTCCTCCATGAAAATGCCAGAAGCACCACCCCCTTACTCCGGCTGACTTGATTTACTGTAAAAGAATCTCTTATGGACACTGCTCTGCATGAAGTCATAGCCTTTAATGATGTCACTGGGATGGATTCAAAGGGTGTAGGAACTCAGCTGCACTTAAGTTAGTAAACAGAACAAAGGGCCACAGCTTTCTTCTTAAGTCTGCTCCAGAACATTGCCCTCTCCCACCCCTCCAAAAAGGATACAGTACCGCTTACCGTTACTCACCAAAGTACAATGTATGCTCATAAATGACATTATAAAACATACATGTATCAGTAACACATTGACTGAGTAATGTAAATGGAATTTGTTCAGTTACTTTCTCTCTTATTTCTTTTCCCTTATTATACCGTTATTATTTATTTTGAGACTTCATGGATTAAATCTATGATGAACACCTTTTTTTTATCCCTCTTTTGGTACATCCCTTCCCCTAACATGGCACAGGAACATACCAAACACACTCCCTCCCAAGGGAACACTTTTCGAAGGCCCTTCCCGGTGACCTGGTGAACAATTCCTCTCTCCACGCTGTTCCTTCCGCTCTCCCTCCCTTCAGGCAGCCCCATAGCTCTGCTTCCACTTAACGCCTGTCCTCTCTGTGGTGTCTGATGAGATGGATCGTGGCCATGCCCCGCTTTCAAGCTTTTCAGCTCTATGATGACTCCACCAACAGAGCATGGAAAATCAAGGTCAAACTTTTTTCCACATTAACCAGTTTACTGCCCAGGAGAATGGAAATGGATATCTGAAGCCTAAACAGCATAGAAAGTCAGACGGAGGGTGTGCAGAGAGAGTGAGAGTGAGAGAGAGCATACAAACCATACTTAAATCCATGTGGGTTTGCCACACTGTCTGCATGCTCAATACTTTGATAGGTATGAGTTATGAATGAGTCAATACTTTGATAGGCATGAGTTATGAATGATTATGGGTAAAGAAGACACTACATTCACTGATCCTAAAAAAAAAATTGTTCTCCTTGTACAGCGTATGCCTCACTGCTGTTCACTGAGAATGAATGACATGGCAAAATATAGTGGCAAGCAGCGATGAGAGGGCTAAGCACCAGGCAAGGCATAGTTGCCATGGAAATTTCATGTCATTATGAAGGGCATAGCTGTAAGCACTCACAGCAAGTGTCAATTGACCAAATATTGGTAATGAGATATGAGCTCACTCCCTGTTTGGCAGCTTTGGTGCATCTCGTTTTTGAAAATAGGTCATACGGTTCAGAAATTACGTGCATAAATGCACCTCCAACTTTGACCCATTGGTGGCATTAGATTGCTCAAGGCACAGATGGTAAAAAAAAAGAAAAGGAAGAAACACAATGGGTGCCTACACACCTGCTTGGCCTCCAAATATAGCTGGAAGCAGTGATGAGGGGGCCAAGCAGCCTAGCATGGCATAGTCGCTATGGCAACTTGACGCCATCATCTCAACAATGGTTGTAAGCTCTCCTACCTAGTTTTACAACAATTTACTAAAGATTGGCTGTGTGATGGCTTCGCCATTGATTTTGATTGGCTGTCACGGAAAAATACTTTTTGATCAAGAAAGTCGTGGTCTGACGTCAGGATCACACAAGGCCTTACTTGAAATAACAATCAAAGCCAAAGACATGAAAAGTGGGGTTTTGAGTGATATAAGTTAGTTAGCTCGCTATTTTTAGACAAACTATGAAGTTTAAACTGAATCAGCAATAAAGAAAATGTGTTCATTAAATAAAGTTCATTGAAGTATCTTTTGTTTGCTAATAATGTGTGGTGAACATCACACTGCCAAGGCTTGTTTACTTTGTCACTTCACGTCAATGGCAAATCTGATTGATACATGTCATCTCTACGTCAAAACACCAGTGAATAGGATTGCCCATCTTTTTACAGATTTATATACCCTCAATTTTAGTAAAAGAAAGCCAAAGGCTTTGCCCTGAAAAGTTAGCTGTAGCTTTTGTATTTTATGATTTTATGATTTACCTGCAAGATGGTGGCTTGGAACCTGGTTTGCAGTAGTGGCGCAGCTGGGAACCTAGTGACATTGTAAAAATCAGGTTGACATCTTGTTAATGCTTTTTAGCTGATAAAAGTATTACGTTATGTAGTCGGTATTTGAAATGGGATAATCAATTTTGTTCAGTTCAGTTTTACTGAACGAGAAAGAGTTTGTTTTGGAAGCAAACTATTCTCAGAAGTCAACATTCTCAGCTTCTGCATCAATGCCTTAAGAAACGGGTTCTTCTCTCCCCCCTCTGATCATACGCTTATTGCTATGTTTACTGTGGCTTATTTTGGACTGTTAAGATTTTAAGATAAGATTTAAAATTGGAATTTAAAAGCTTGGTAAAAAAAAAATCATGCTCTCCATACCTCATGTGTGAGTGGACATCTCATACAATGAATTTCCATAAGATTATGATTCCATAGTTAGCTAGCTAGTATTTTGTTCCGTTATTTGTCTTTCTATCAGAAGAGTAATTCCATTAAAGTAAGCCCAGGATAAAATATTTAATGGACCAGGCACAACAACCCTTTACAAGGCCAGGCCAAAGTAAATGACCGAACGATGCCATAGTCCCACAACATCAAATATGACAACAAAGAATCTGATTGGCCGCTGCCGGCAATATTCACTCTTTGGCATATGATTATACTTTTTATTTTGCTTGCTTCACCCAATTCACTCATCTACGTCACTGTGACAGTCATGGTGCGACCGCACATGAACAGCACACTCCTGCCCCATATTAGCGACATGGTTTTGTCTGGGCCAGACCATTGCGAAAAGATGTTTTTTACATACCTGGAACCTAATATTTTATTACCTAGTTATTTCTTTGTTGGTTAAAACACTGAAGAGTACTATTTTTATGTTTTAGGGTCTGTCTTGTCATCTGTGTATTGTCTGATTTTTGTGTCTACCCCTTAGAAATGGTGCTGGCCACCTCCTATATGTTCATTGTTCTGTCTAGGGGAAGTCTAGTTTTTGTCTTGGCAGGTATGTGCATTTATGTTGACCATTAGACTGCTGATTGTTGTCCTCTGTTTAACGAGAGGCTTAGCAGGTATTTTTATGGAGATTGAAACTGCTGAATGTTGTCCTCTGCTGATATAGAGGCCTAGCAGGTCACATTCCCGGAGACTGCTGATTTTTTTCCTCTACATATTGAGAGGCCTAGCAGGTCTCCTGGATATTTTGAAGAATATTAAACAATTTCTCTTTGAACCCTCACTCTGTCTCTGTCACTCGGTCCATCAGTCACCACTGCCTGACGCCAATAGGAAATGATTAAAAACAGAATTTTGCTTTCCTCACTTCCCTCGTATGTATTTTGGGGGATAAACTTGCCATTAGAGACATATTACTTACCCCTTTTCATCTTCAATGGGAAAATAAGCGATTAAAAGCTGCAAAATCAAAAAAACAAAACTACACAGCATTAGGATGCACCTGTCGATGCTGGAATGGTGTCAATGTCATGGAAACTGCCGGAAAAGAAGTGGTGCCAAAAACGAGCATAATAATAATAATCATAATCGGATGTGATTGTGACATAAAAAAAGGTAGAAACACAATGGGTGCCTGCGGCCCCAATACGTAAAAAACCTAAGATACACAGTGAGGCCTTATGCATTCTGTTGCCTCATTTACCTGCATACATTTAACGTCATCCCCGACTATTGGATTTCCAGAGGATAGTAGAAACCTACAGAGGCATAATCCCTGTCATATAAACATCCACACCAGGTTCAAATATAGTTGCAATTGTGTGATGGCACATACAAATTAAGTGGATCCTAAAAAACAAACAAACAGTCATTCTACTGTGGTGAGAACATTCTAGCAAAATTATGGCTCACTACTAATGGATAGGAAATGTCCCAGAAATCAGAAGCTGGCTCACAGAGGACACTGCATCGTTAAGCAGTGATGATGATAAAGGTTTAGACGTGTTGTCATTGGTCTACAATAACAATATCTGTTCAGAGTTTAGGCGGCAAAAAATTAGATTTTTTCCCCTACATGTGGCACAGATCATATGTTTTTGCCAGCAGTCTGAACAGAAGTCGATTGGAACCACATTTTTTTTTTCAATTCTAATATGAGCCTCATTCATATGTGGATATACGTTGGATAAATATGTATATGGCCCTTATGTGACTGTAATCTGACCATCAGGCTGTGTGTTACTAACCTAAGATAAGTTTCATTTCATCATTAGTATGCGTGCCCTTGTCTACTAAGCAAACAGAAACCAAAGACAGACAGACTAAGGCAGCATTTGTATCCCCTTGGGTTTGTGTTCTTCGCTCCATAATGAGTTTGAACATGTGCTTGTGCCCACAGGAAACATAACTTTCACCGCAGCTCAGTGATTACTGCGTTCTGCATCTTCGGAGGTGCACTAAACTAAGGGTATGTCTGTGCTCATACACATGCTTCTTATTTCGGGACTGTTTACAGTTCATGCTGGTGTCAGATTTAGGTTACATTCTAAGGCACATACATCTGACTAAATCTGAACTGAACATAAAGGACTGCAGTTAGGCTGATTTGATCACAGTGCTTGGCCCTAATGTACATTACAGTACATTATCACAACACTGTGGTGTGCAGTTAAAAATAAGAATGAATGAAAATATAAATACCTTTAACACGTGAACAAACATCTCGGTTTTGTATTGTGCAAACCTACTTTTGGCAACAAACAAAAAACAATGTTTACAAAGTCTACATCACTAAGAGATTTTGACTTGAAATATCAACAATATTTTGTATAAACTCTACTGTACGCAATATAAATGACATGTGGATTTCAAACAAAGTAGGTGCATTCGCTTTTTCCCCCCTGTGCATGACCACATGCTCAATTAGTTCTGTGGTGTAGGTCATGTGCTCTCTACATGGTTGTTGGACGCGTATTGCAGACCAATCCTCCCCACTGACTCTAATTATCCACAAGGGTCTAGCCCCAGGAGGCTCAGATGAGATTGAGCCCGTTTTACTAAGTCAATTTGACCTCAATAAATTCCAGTTTTACCTGACTTCATAATTCATGGCCCAGCTTAACCCATAGTTGTTGATTTTGTTTATTTATAATCTTTATTAGGTAACAAGGATCAAAGTGAACAATACTGGTAGTTGCAGGGCCCCCTTGAATGGACAAATAACTTATTTATTTATTTGTTATTTTCCCTATTACTGTTGCTGCTGAACCATTTGATCCTAGAATTTGATTTTTCTTCCTTTCTGTGACATCCCAGAGAGTGTTGTACACTTTGATGTGGAGACCCTTCACTGACTTAAGGTACATTAGTTGGACATGGTAGTCAGCCATGCTACAAGCAGATGTATAGAAAGAAAATTAATCTCCCATCCACCACAGCACCTTGCCATTACCACTCTTTGAACTTACCTTCTTTCCAACAGCTTGCCTCTCAGCAACCCATTACCGAGCGACCAGCAGTCTGATACACTGCTGGGATAGTTTGGCTTTGTTCGGTCCACTTTATAATGTTTTTTCTTTTCTGCACAGACCACCATGGTCCTCTGCCTGTTTTAAATTAACAGAAATGTTGGCAATGCCAGTCTTCCTCTTGACCTCTCTTTAGGGTTGCCTTGATATCTGTGTATGTAATAGAACTTAGAACTTACAAAAGGAAGACTACATACTGAACCAGCATGGCCACCATACCTGCGGAGGTTTCATCACTGATACTGTATATCTAAATAGTGGGTAGACTGTTTGGCTGTTTGTTTGCCTGTGCCTGTGTTGGTACTAGCACTTGTTTATATCTGGAATATATTTACATGTAGATTTGCATGCAGGGAACACTTAAATGCTTGGATGCCTACTGGCTAAAATAGTTCACTGAGAAGGACCCTCAACGACAAAACACTTTTGTGTGTCAAGTAACATCTGTTCATTTTAATGCGAACTGCTCTAAGCATCACAACTATTGCAAACTATGCGTAGTCACCTTGGTGCAAATATTTTGGAGCTCACCCTATTCACTGTGGAGAGACAACGATCGAAGTGACTTATTGACTGAAAGCAGCTGCTTTAGACTATTTGCCAGAGACACACACACACAGACAAACACAGAAAGACACTGCTGCTCGAAAGTCTACTGCTCCCCCCCAGGCAATTCTTCCTGGATAAAGACAGCCACATGCTTACGTGCTTCAACACACTTCCCTGTCCATTTCTGTTGGCAGCCTGCAGCCTCACAGGGGCCAGTGCTCATTAGGCAGTCTGAGTTGCAATAAGCCTGTAGACAGACATGCTGACACTGGACTCAGGTGCCAGGAATGGTTCTTAAGGAAAGGGTCATGCTCACTCAGCTTCACAGCATTATGTTGAAAGAAGGTTTGCAATGAGCTGAGAGATGTTCTGTGTTGTCAGGAATGTTTTTTTTTCCGTTAAAACTGAAAATATCAGATAAAGACATAATATTCTATAGACGGTCCATGTTCAACTATCAAACAATACAACGCCACTGCTGACAATATTTTGCTTCGCGACAAAACAGAGGCTCAGAACAACAGAAATCCTAATAGAATATTTGAACTCAACCCAAAAGAGCTGCGTTTACATGGCCATGTTCTATTCTACTGTAAACATTTCACACATACTTCATCATTGTTGACTTTGACTCATTAAAGTCACTATTTGGCTAGCTCATCAGAATGTTGACACTGAGGAACAGGGCCCTGCAGATATTTGATGGGGCAGCGGCTCAAGCTAAAAAAAAAGAAACCATCCCTCTCCCTCTTGATCAAGTTGATAACTTCTCTTTATTCACCAGTCACTGGCGACAGCTCTCTCAGTGCTCCACAGGAAAGGGGTGCCCGACAGGCGTTTCTGATATCCAAATATGATTGCATAGACTATTAACCTTGTAGGCATAATCCATATTTATTTAAATTGCCTCACAACGGAACTAGCGGGGTTTACTCGTTTGCATTGGCAAGGGTAATTTTCGCCAGATAAGCTTTCTTGTTGTTAAGATTCATGGTGGGCTATTGTCTAAGTTAGGCTACATCTAGGCTTGCAGGCTCCCTCGATATGCTTTAATAGTGATTTTATTTCACAAAAGTGACAAACAATGCTTAGGGAACAGTATTGTTACCTGGCTGTCAACAATGAAAGAAGGTCAGGGAGATGAGCTGCCCCTGCTCCTTGGGGCACTTGATATGTGTACCAGGGTTGCAAAATCTCATGCTTTTGGTGTGAGACACATGCTTCTATGTCCTGTCTCGCGCTGACACTAAAAAACAAAAATCGCAAAATACACCTGTTTTGGTCCATCTTTGTCAGTCTCATTGATTCTCACGCTGTCAGCCTTGAAAGTCAGTCAGCCTTGAAAGTTGGCAACTTTGGTGTACCCTAACTGCTGTTGCAGTGGCAAGGGAAGTCGAAGAGGGAGGCACAGGGACTTATGCGGTCTCGCCGAATTAGGACTGAAACGCAGTTGTTGGCCATAGTTACAGAACACTTTTAATTGAAAAGTGATGCATGAGCCAAATAAAAATAGTTTAAAGAACTAAAATGTAAAAGTTTAGTTTCAACTGTAGCTGTAAACAACAATAAGTGAACACAATTCTGCGAGATCTGCAATTAGTCACATCAGCTACAAACTACAGAGAAGGCGAAACTGCTGTCTTTTCCAACTCCTCCCCGACTGAGAAAGGCTGTTCATAGTGATTATCAAGTCTGTCGAAGTAAGTCAAGGTAAAAAACGAAAGCAGCATTTGTCAGAAGTCAAAGGGGCAGGTGCTTGAACACCACCTGGGTATGGATCACACCAGTGGCGGCGCCAGAGATTTTTTTCTGCAGGTGCTATGGGGGTGCTCGGCGTTTTACCGAGGGTGCTATGAAATTAGGGTGATAGCATATGTGTCACATGGTTCTCTACTACAACACCTCCCCACCATATCGTCATATCTGTTTACATGTTTGCTCTCTGAAGCGTCTTTGTAGTCCATGAAAAGCGCCTTACAAATCGATCGTATTATTATTATCATTAGGCTACTTCCGACGGACGCGCACATAGCCGTGTTCCTCTCCGACGGTCACTGACAAAATGCATGCAGCATGTTATAGATTCCGCAATCCCAAATACTTCACTTACTTCAGTGGGGGTTAAAGTTGGCGCCAGATGACCACCAGGTCACCACTACCATGTCTGACAAATTAAACTAAACATAAATAGTTCAATACATTCTAAACTAAAGAGGGCAAATTAGAATAGCAGATAGAATTAACTAAAACAGTCAAAGAGTCAGAAATGCTTTCAAAAAGTATATATTATTTCAGGTCACAATCAATGAAAACATAGAAGCTTATGTATACCTGGCTAGCACAGACAGACTGCTCGTCCTAGGCTAGAATCTGATTTTTTAAGGCGGATCCAGAAAAATCCCAAAAAGAGACCGCATTCATTAATGTTACACATCAACAAGACCGTTCCACCTTAAATCTTAAACGGTGTAAAGATGCAGGCCCCTTTTAAAAGTGAATGAAACAAAACGGTAGGCACTCAAAACCACAATAATCAGAGCTAGATCATTGTATCATTGTACAATAAAACTCTTAAAGAACAGGCAAAAATGCAAACAAAACTATGCTGGAAAAGCCATAAGCAAAACCAAAATCGGGCCAAGCCAGCAGACCAGGTGTAGCATGGCTAGCACCCTCAGTAGAGGTGTAGGGTTGATCTCTTTGACCACGACGTTCCTCTTCTTCTAAATCAGATTCAGATACCCCTTGCATTTCTTCTTCTTCAACGTCACATGATTCTTCTACTCGTGGAATTTTGGGTATCAAAAACCGATCCATTATTGTGAATTTGTTGATACTGTTGAACGACAGTGCACTAGCTCTTTTTCTCCTTCAATCGTCAGTCAACGGTCACGCATGCGACGTGTCTGTGTCATGCTACGTGAACAATCTGTTCATTTCAATCTGTTATTATTTTCTTTTGTGATTGAAATAGTATTATCACACAATAAATTAAATTAAGAACGCAGAATTAAATTAAATAACAATAATAAATAAACCATTATTTTCATGGGGGTGCTATGGCTAATCCAGGGGGAGCTATAGCACCCCCTAGCCCCCCCCTGGCGCCGCCCCTGGATCACACACGAACACAGTTGCAGCATCAGCAGAACCACCCATTTACTTGATCATTTCCCGAATCCCGCCAACAGAACCAAACAATCCAATGCCCATCACTCAGGCATAACACAATGATTGCATCACAATAGAACAACACTAATTCAATTGAACTGAAGACCCAGTGTGCAGACATAACACTAGAGTCTATCTGTGAACGTGCCTGCTGAGGAAAGCCCGCATTTGATATGTTTTTCGTAATGAAAAGGCTTCTGTATTGCTATCCTCCCATGCATACATTTCTGTCTGGTTTCCTCTCGATAGTCGACTGGTGAATACTGTTATCAGACAGTGCAAGAGAGTGGAGAGAAGCCGTTTTGTTGCCTCAGGACCAGGACAACGTGTCATCATGATAGAAGTGATAGCTTATGCGAAGGTTCTACCAGGAAGAGTCACTGTCTATGTAATTAGTTAATTCATCACTTTTGACCAACATCACTTGTGTCTTATAATAAAACATCTAATGCATCTCTGTGACAGTCGTGGTGCAACAGCACATAAACTGCGCACACCTGCCCCATATTAGTGACCGCTAGTGCACACAAGCACACATGGTTTTGCACACACAAACAAACATACAATTGATTACACGAACGTCAACCAAGTTTAGCGTGTAAGTGGACAAGGTTGGTGCACCAACTGTGTGTCACTGAGGAAAGATACATGGATTACGGACTTGGAGAGTTTGTCACCTCTGCTAGCTGGTCGGTCCGACAAAGAAGCGCCGCCGGAAAACCAGAACATTTATTTTGGTTCCTAGCTAATTACACTGCTAATTGCCTAGACTGGCAGAAGGGACACTAGAAATGGTCTGGGCCAAACCACCTCGAGAAGGTGTTTTTTTTTTACATACCTGGAAAATGGGATTATTTATTACCTAGTTATTTTTTTGTTGTTTAAAACACTGACAAATACTATGTGTATGTTTTAGGGTCTGTCTTGTCTTCTGTGTATTGTTTGATTTTTGTGTCTACCCCTTTTTTTTTTAATGGTGCTGCCCACCTCCTTTATACTGTATGTTCATGGTTCTGTCTAGGGAAAGTCTTGTCATGTCAGGTAGGTGCATATGTGTGAGCCTGGTACTGCTGATTGTTGTCCTCTGCTGATAGAGGCTTAGTAGGTTATATTTTCAGTGAGACTGCTGATTATTAGGCTTAGCAGGTTTCCTGGATATTTTATGAGTTTATTAAACAATATCTGTTTGAAGCCTCACTCTGTCTCTGAGCTTTTTGGGCCAAACCCACATTTTGATGGTAAACCGAGGCTCTGTCCGTCACAATCTCTCTGATTCTGCTTTGAGAATGCTGACTTTGACATGCCAGTACACTCGTTAAACTTGGGTGTTTCACTGGTGTAGCTTACTTGTTTTTGTGTCTTATTATATTTGTAAGTGGAAGTCAAGCTGGGAAAGAAATGGTCCTGATCTACAGCATCCAAGCAGCGGTCATCATCATGGCCTTGTTGTTAGTTCTATCATAATCATGGCCTTGTTGTTAGTTGCTGGTGCAGGTGGTACTGCCTTGGTTTCATTTCCGGTTTCCCCTCTACTTTGTGTATTCCTGTTCTGATTGCCATGATTGGTTCTTTTTATACCATTCACTTTTTTCTCTCTCTCGTTAACAATTGGTGTCGGGCAACTCCTCAGCAGTTGTAATGGGTTGGATGACCCTAGGCCTTGTAATGGGTCACATGACTCTGAGCCTCACATCTAATGCCTCTATCCCTCTTCTCACTATAGGTGCAGCTTAACCATTCCATCCTTAAAACAATTGATTTTGGCTTATCTCTTAAGTAGTGGATACTTCCCATCTTACCTCACACACAATCAACCAGTGGTTGTAGCCCCGTACATAGGTTCCCTGGTGTGTAAACAATATTTGGGTGGCCCTGAACATCTGCTTTCCACATTCAAAGCTCTCTGGTGGTGGTTCACACAAATGTGCTTTCCTATTTAATCTTCTTTTCCTTTCGAGGTAAGAATTGGTTAGCCTTGGACGCTGGTTACTCGACACAAAAAGAAAAAAAACTTCACAGGTGACCCTGGATGCCGGTTGCTCGGCCTAAAAGAGAAATGGTCGAGGTGGGCCTGGACGCAGGTAACCTGGTTTATCTTTCCCGTGATTTAATGCTGGTGGCTCATCTTACTTTCATCTAGTCTAGCTAGTTCAAAAGCTGGTTGGTCTGTTTTATCTGTTATTTCACCAGTTTTCTTTCTAGGCTCCAGGTGCTGTCAGGTCTCCTCAGCTTTGGTGGGTATTATCATTTACATTCTAGTCGGCAGGATCTGAGATCTACTTTGGTGTTATGACTGAGGATGCCTATGCCAAAGACTGTTATATCTATATCTTTGTATATCTTTATCATTGTAACATCATATCTTTGATTAAGTCTTGAATTCTATTTCTGCCTCCCGAGTCTTCATGGTAGGACTATGAATTTTGCATTTTGCCAGGAAATTCAGCTGAATGCTGCTCTAAAGAATGGCTGAGGCAGAGGGAAATTTGCATTCTGAGATAGCAGAGTAGAAACTCAAATAGAGGCAGAACCCTATACAGGGAGCGCGGGTAACGCAATTAGGGTTATCATCACGTGCCGACTTCCACATTCTGGAGTGCAAAAAGTAGGCTTCTCATGGAAGACCAAGTAGAGAGAGAAAGATTATTGGCTCCAGAGAGAGAGAGAGTGTGACTGACTGAACAGCTGCTACAGAAACAAAGAGACTATTATTTTTATCTTGTCTATGTCTATGGGGAATGCTTGCAGTTACTGATGATTTCCTGATGATTTCCTTTTGCTGACATGGATGGGATGGACACACAATGTTATGCTTCCGTCTTGTTTGTGTTAAACCAATCAGTATTATAAATCGAACCCTAAGTATAATACAAATACACTTGTTGCACTTGTAATTCGAAGGGCTTGGTGGGCGTCCCTTATTTCTCCTCAATTCCTTTATTTCTCTGTGGCAACCCTACATGCAATAAATCCCACAATCCTCACCAACTTTGAGAACTTCTACATGGAGGAAATCTAGTGCTAGCCTATCTACAGACACCGTTTTGTCATGTGCAAACTTAAGCTAAAACCTACTGCAGCTAAACTTACCATTTGTCCTCTACTGTCTAAACTTCTTATAGAGATGTATAGAGTGTCAGACTGGGAAGGTGATGAACATAAAGATAGAGTTAAAAAAGATAGGTATTCATTATAGTTGTGGTTGCTAGGATGTTGCTAGGGTGATTGAAGTTGTTGCTTAGGTGTTGCTAGGGTAGTCATGGTGGATGCTGAGCTAATTGAAGTAGTTGAAGCTACCAAGAAGCCACCAAACCACAACAAAAAGAGATATTTTGGAGGAATGTCTTTCATCGGTTTGGCAAGTATCCGTATAATAAGCAGTCCTGTTTGTTCTATTGGGATTTATTATATGTACTATAGAGTACATTATCCCTTACTTAAAATCTCAGAGGCACTTTTACTTCAGAGTTCTTTACTACCATTATTGCCATTGCCATTAAGGCAAGAAGATAATTACTTTCAGCCAGTTTGTGAATAAAAGCTATATATTCAAAAGAAAAAAATCCTGCTTCCGTAGGATATTGTCATTTGTTAATCATAAGAGATTACAAATTGATTCTAGTCATATGGATGAAGAAAATAATTCCATTAATTTGTCCGAATCACTATACATAATGATGTAATGTTAACATTTCCACTGGACATTCTGGAGTCCATCTGTCAGATGGAAAAAGTTTTCCTTTTCCTATGTATTTGTCAGGCTTCAAATGTCTCATGATTCATTGGATGAAGGGGGTCTGTAGAGACTGAATGGGGACCTTCAAAAGAATATTGTCATTTTGCATCTCATCGGCTACCAAGAGATTCAAAAGCAAACAAAGAAGAGAAAACATTTCAAGGGAAGAATTTCCCAGAAGTTGTATACGTGCTTGAGTCTCTCTCTCTCTCTCTCTCTCCTGGAGCTAATGCCCAGTGAGTCTATGATCTCTCTCTCTCTCTCTCTCTCTCTCTCTCTCTGTGTGTGTGTATGCATTCTTAATTGGGTTGCATTCTCTTTCTACTACATCAGTAAATCACAGAACAAACAAATCTAATCGCATGCTAGTTCCACTTGCTACAGGATAAATCAGATAGGCTGATTGAAATGAAAAGTAAAAACATATCAAAAGCAGTGTGGCATAGAAGCTAAACTAAATCTGCATTACGATTATGTTATTGATAAATATTCTTTATTAATCATATCTTAACTTAATCGGTTACTCATAATTGACGTATCTAAAGTGTGGCCGGATGGGTCTGATTTCGGTAGTAAAACCAAAGTATGGCAACACCACTAAAATCCTGATGTAACCTGATGTAAATGGACACTTCATATGTCATTGTCATGTGTATTATCTGCTCAGTCTGCTAATTGTCTTGGGCAATGTTTAATGTAGGATCATTACAAATGCATCAGTGTTTCTTTCAACATGTTATATTTCACTATTTTTTCATTATAGAGGGGTTTCTGACTGGGAGCATAATTCCACTCTTTTGACAAATCAACATTTTTCTTTCTGGACATTTTTGATAAACATTGCCTGTCTGGTTTAGTTTTGCTTCCCCATAACCAAAGCCCACTTCACCCAAGTGCACAGATTTACTGTTTTTAATGTTTTGTTTAATTTGTTTTGTAAAGCACCCCGTGCATCATAACAGATGTTATGTACATTACATATTCATAACATGGATGTTATAAATACAAAAATATTACCATTTGCAGGAACATGGCTAGGTGGTTGGCTGAAGCTTAGCCACCCTATTGTAAGGTTTTTGTGTTGTATTATTCGCTAAAGCCAGCAGACACCACCAATAGCACGGGTGGCATTGATAAAAAGCTAGCTAACTGAGGTATTGGCACTATATTTGGCAATGTTGTGGTTCAAAAGCCACTGACTCATTTCCGCCAAATTTCCAACATGCTATGCATACTAAATCATTCTGCAAACGTCAGTGCAAGGTCATCCTTGGTCATGGTCAAGGTCATCATCCCAAAGGGAGCTCCTATGGGCAACAGCCGGGGGGAGAACAGAGCAGGAAATGACACAGCAAACAGGAACCCTGTTCTCACTACTCAGCAGTTCCAGGTGTGGTGCCTCAGTTGACCCCCGTCACATCACAGCTTCCTGTCTCTCTTTCTGTCACTGCAACACTTTCATTGTCACTTTTCGTCTCTCTCTCTTTTTGTCTCCATTTTTGTACCACTAATCTACCACAGTATTGCGTACAGTTTCAATTGATGTCATGATACAGTAGTGCATGTGATGCACAAGGGCTCCTTATGTTTTCGCTGCTTTTGTGTGAGATGGAATTTTTTTTATCATTTTGAAAACGTAGAGTAAAGTAATACTACTGTGGCAGTGTACCCATAGATGTTGCAGTCTTTGGTTAAAACCCACATGGCAGTGCAATGATAAATATCTGAGCTTGGCCTTGTAGGAGTGGTTGGATTATGCTTTGAAGCCTCAGGGCAGCTGTGGTTGGAAACCGGAATAACATTTCCGGTCACTGCCAAGCCTTTGGCTTTGGTGAGAGGCTTTTAGTGATGCGAGTATCATAGTCAGATCCCTCCCGGCTTTTCATCCATCAAGAAAGCCAGCACATCATCATTTTATAAGAGCTTTGGGATGGGAATGTCATGGCCGATGAAATTTGGTGTCTGAGGGCTCAAGCACGTGCAGCGCTTTGACTGAGCATGCTTTACAACATTTGGCTTTCTGTGAGGCAACATGAAGAGGCGGCGTTTATGAGAGATGAGAACACAGTGAGATTCTGTGCTGTGTGTATTACACACTCACTCACAGGGGAACTACATACTCCGATTGCTAAAGCATATTTCCTATCAGACCAGTCAATGCTGGAGGCTAACCAAGCAGCAGCAGCAGAATGAATGTTTCCCCGAAACTTTGACAGCTTATTGTGAGGAGCCTTCAATGTCCATGCCACAGGAAAATAAATACAAGAGAAACAACAAAAGCGAGAAACAGAGATACATACAGTAGAAAGCGAGAAAACAGCTGCCTCCCCTCTCCAGGATCACTATCTCCATGAATCAAGGTGGGGCATTCCAAGGCAATGTATTGCACAAAACATTGGCTGGATGGGGGAGCACTACAACTTATGCCACACTCTGATCTGCTGTGATAGAGATAAATCAGCATGCCCACACATTCCTTTCTAACTATCTAATTCGGAATGAAACCTCAGCCAGTGTCTGAGAAAATGTTATGTTCCTGATAACATTCAGAAAGCCAATAACAAAGGGAGAAAATGTTATGTTTCTCCCACTGAACATCAATAATAGGCCGTACAGTTTTGCCCCTGAACTGAGCTCTTCGAATTGACAATGGCGATACCCCAGTTTCTTAAAATCTGGGCTGAGTACGATTGAGCAACTGTGATGGGAATGCTAATCTATCACTCCAGGTCTGAATAATAATGCTGAATAATAAGTGTTTTCCCACAGAAATGGGTACATATACCCTTGTTGCTTCTGCTAATATTTCTAAATAAATAGCTCAGCTTTGGCTTGTATGCCTTGTTTATACTGTATGGAGAAGTATGCCTGATCTCCTCAAAAGCTGTACAGCTGTAGCTGAAAATAAAGTTTAATATATATATCAAAATAGGAATAGGACAACTATTTGATCAAATAGAACCGAGAAAGAGCTGTGACAGCTAATACATATTCATAAAGAATTGAATTAAGATGTCGTGTCGTGGAGCAACATCCAAACAAATTGTATTGGTTTCTGTTGAATGATGCACTACCAGTGGATCCCATGCAAAGAAGCTAATAAGCCACTTCAATGGCCTCACAGTGTGCGATGCCTGTTGAAACACTCATGCATGAATATTACATTGGCCACAGTGTGCTTTCTTTGCCCCACAGAGAAGCTCAGTGTGTTACATATCAAAGGATTATTTCAAAGAGGCACTGTGGAGATTAGACAAATACCACTAGTGTTCAGCAGGGAGTTTGTGTTGGGATGGGGGGTGTAGAACAGAGGTTGTGGACTATAAAAAACTACTCTTAGTGACATAAACAAAGTGGATTCCTCTGCAGCAGATTTCTAGGGTGCTGGTCTGGCCTGCTATTTGGCCCTCTGACATTCCTGCAGGGAACTTGAGAAAGGGATCATTATGCAAATAAACAGGTCGATGCCAGTAATGGAAGATGGCTGCCTTGACCCCAGTGCTTCTAGATGCCTTGGTATCTGGTTTGCACAACAAAACTGGGAGGCATAGAAGCTTAAGTGCAGTGCCTGCACTGTATATGAGTTTATGTATGAACACACACAGACAACACAGTGGGTGAAAAAAAAACATCAGATCTTTTTTCTTCTTCTATGGAATTCAGCTGCTAATGGACCCAAGCTGAGATCATTCCGATCCACAACGTCCAGCTAAAATCGTTGAAAATGTTTTCAAACCTTCAAGGTCTACTCTAACCAGTCCATTGTGACTGACCTCGTCACTTCACATCTAAAGAATGCACAGACAGGAAGCCTTACCATGTCTCCTGGTTGTAGCTCAGCCCTATAGTTTTTTGTTGTCCTAAATAAAATGTTTCCAGTCCTACTATAATTATATAACTTTGAAAGAACAGTGAACATTCCCCCATCCAAAAGCTTGACTCATTGTTAAGGATTTAATGCATTTATTTTCCTTTTATGATTCAGAAAAATGTGACTTAATGCAATAAAAAGCCTATGGCAATGAACAGAACTGTTTGAAAACACTTTATTACATTATTTTATTATAAGTCAAGAAACAGTTTATTGTATGTATGTATGTGTGTACTGTACATGACAGACATCGATGATTATTTTAAGTATCAACATCAAGTAATCCATAACCACTATTATACATCAGGCATCCTTAGAGCTCACAGTAATATTAATGTTTATTTAATTTGATACCCATTCGTTCTGTGCTGTTGCATACGGTAAGACTGTAAATGACCTGGTGTCAACAATATTATCTAAACTGGGTTTTATACTGACGTTTCATTTGGCAGACTCTTTTATCCAAAGTGATGTTCAAGTGAGGTAGCTTAGTGCACAAGTAAAGGTGCAAATTAATACCAAATGAAAAGCAGAGTCCACCATCCTGGTGAAAGGCTGTTGATATTTGAGCTCAACCGCAATTCAAATTATATTGGCTGGAATTGTTTATGATTCGGTCCGAGCCACTATGTTTGTTTCCCAGTAATAGAGCCAGAGAATGTTTCTGAATGGACCGCTAGAGGAATGTGAAGAGGAATAAGCTGAACTTGACAAAAAAAATATCATTTGTGAGTTGAGAGTAGAGGGTAAAGGTATAAAAGCGCAGAGGAAATTCTAAAGGATAAGCGTGACAAGAGTATTAAAAATAAAGGCTCGTAGATAGTAGTAGTCTTAGTAATATGTAAGTGTTAATAGAAGACATCGGAATCAGTTGATTAAATAACATTCGTCAAGTCTTTCAATCACTTCAGAGTTTATTTAATACTCTACCTATACCAAAACTGTATTTGTTGAATGTCTTTGGCATGGTACTGTTATGTTGTAAATATGATCAGACATGTATTAGAAGCACTGCACTTGTGGACAGGTTAGATGCTGAAAGACATACATACGTTGATATATGCCAACATACACTAACGTATTCATTGTCACACTCAGCAGATGAATCTACTAACAAAAACGTTATATGTATTTCTTACAGGTCAGTAGGAAGAGGTGAGTTACTCTAAAGGTATTTGGATACAAGGAGAGGGAGGGAGGGAGGGAGGGAGGGAGGAGAGGAGTAATAAAACCACTGTTGACATGTTTTTTGAATTGCTTTTGCGACATCTTTCCCTTGGTTGGTCTGAGACTATGAATCATGGCAGTGATTAACAGTGATGATAGTATTCTGGGAAAGCATCCCATCTTTGACTCTTGGTCTTATATCCCGGAGTAAAAATAAACTTCCCATCAAGTGGCTTTTGAAAATTGAGTTAGCTGAAGAAATTGGTCATATGATGTGTGTAAGGGGGATTTGTCTTGAAAACCAAGAATGAGACCTTGTTCAATGAGACCTTGGAACCAGGAACTGTTTACCCATGTGAGTGGCTCTTGGACATCATCCACAGTAAGCTGGGGCTTATGGCAATATATGTCTTTACCTTAATCACAACACCTGGTAATATGACCAAAATCTTAATGCTAATCTAAAGCTACAGAGTCCTAAGAGTCAAGTGAAATTTACTTTGTTGTATGTCAAGAGCATCCTATCATCCTGTGATCTTCAGATATCAAACCTGGCCTCTTTAGCGTGAGTAGACTGGTTTGTTACAGGTTGAAGTCTAATTTTTTCCCCCACATATGATGGAGTGCAAGAGGGCTAACTGCTAGGAGTACCAAAGCAGTGTTGCTTCTAATGCAACTCAACTGCCCCCTTGTGGAATCACACTATAATGAACAGGCTTATTACAATGAGTTACTCACCAAAGGCCATTATGCGCATCAGCATTGAAAACAAAGGATTGGTGACTGAAGGAGGAATATCAAAATTATGGCATTGACAGTTTGCATGACACTGCTTGCTTGGAGAGGGTGCATTGGTATGCTTGCTGTATAATGACCTTAGCCTTATATTCTGTAGTTATAATAACCCTGCAATATCTCATAACCAGTGTATGGTAAAAGAAAGATCTGATTGCCAAGTTCCTGCTGGGTACACTGCCTTTGGAACCTGGCTACACTCTGCATGTGCTCTCCAAGAGAGAGAGAGATGAAATGGGCATCTGAAATGCAACTCATCTGCAGTTTCACTAGTGAAGTAGAATTGTATCCAAAATGTGAAATGAATGTTTCTACTGTTACTGCTGTACTGTTACAACATCGGATGTTGCTGTTCCAAGTTAAAACTCAACAAAATGCAATCTTCCAGCAAACAGAGTTCTTGTGAAGAGTAAGGGTCATAGGTCAGGTCATCCGGTCTGTTCTCTGTGCTCATCAAGAATCAAATGAAATACCAGCACAAATGTTCTGACCATGGGAGACCACCTCTGGGCTAGATACTTCATCCCAACTATGTTGTTCTACACTGTTGAGCAACTACACAATGATTAACCCCTAAACTACAAATGTGGATGCGTCACTGCATTAGCCTTATATACTTCACTACAATACAATATTCCAGATAAGAATGTGTCCAGATTATTTATTTGTCATGTAATCCGTGATCAAAGAGCCATTATGTTGTTATTCCCACACAATTGTAACACCCTGAAAAGGTCATGTCCCTGGTGTGGTTTATTGTTTTTAATTTATTCAACAGGGGTATTGATGGCGCCATCATAGCTTATGACAGTGAAGAGAAAACAAACTCTAACTTTCATAAATTCAGTGATGACATTGGTCAATCTCCCATTTCAAATGTAGGAAAAAAAAAAATCAAATTTGAACAGCTCATATCAACCATCACAATATTCACAAGAGTTTAAAATGTCAAAACCTTGAGTCAAGAAACTCAAAACATTATACCACTCATAACACAAAATGGTTAGGAGCCACTACTAAAGATGACATAAAAAAAGTAAAAAGTGCAGGATTTCTACTTCTTCAATAACTGTGTATGTCATTACTGCAGCTGGTGACATGAGGAAGGTCACTCTTTTCTTATAGTTCATGGGACAATGGACTATCATATCGAGCTTCCCTCCCATTAAATAAAAGAAAAACAGGCAACTGCTTTTAACTGATGTTGCCATGGTGAAAACAGTCCAATAGGGTATACGCATAGAAGGCCTCTTGATTAACTGGCCTCTGCTACTGAATCCGATCAACAGGGGTCAATGTTGTAATGAATGTATGACTACTGACATCAATTCTGACATACAGCTCATGTGTTATTATTCTAATTATGAAAAGAGAAATTTAAATTGGTGGAAATATCCAACTAAAATCAGTTTTAAGTAACATATTATGAAGAGGGCAATAATTTAGGGTAATGCTTTCAGGACTCAAGGGTGAAAGGTCAAACTCATTCTCGAAGATGTGTTGCGAGAAATCTCATAATGGCCAAATCCTTTGGGTTACTAGACCACAGAAAAATTGTGGTTGGCCACACTGCTCTTAACTGTAAAGGTTCATATTAACTCAAGCGAAAATTGAAATAAAAGCTTACCGTTACTGAAGCACTCCTACTGTGGAATGTGAATATAGTACCTTTGGGGTGGTGCTAGTTTTCCTTCATGACATATTCAGATCCAGACTTTCAATAATTCATTCATAAATAGCCCAGTTGCCCTTTTGAACTTCTGAATGAAATACAACACTATCTCAAATGGAGAACCACAAAAGACCATAAGCAAGTAAATAAAAGGACAAACAGAAAACACAAGCATTCAGTAGGCTTTAGGCTCATAATGTCAACATGGATGAGGTATACATGAATTAACAAACACAAGTATATTCCCAACTTACAGTTTGGTCACTGAAAGTTCCTGCCACACAAATAAATATGCCAAAAAGAGCAGAGCAAAAGAAACAGTAATTCACAAAAGACCCTTTCAATCCTATGCAGTAATCTCTTACCTTTTGGAAAGTCCTGTAATAATCCAGTGGCCAGACTCTACCGTCATTTTGCCATACAGGCAGCTATTTGCAAGTGCCAGAGTCCTTGACGGAGATGCATAGATGTTCATCACAGACCTGGAGCTTTCTATCACCTTCTCCACGGCCCTCCATTCAATTTTAGCTTTCCATCTCAACTGACAACTGTGCACAACACACAATACACATCCACAAAAGATGATCATGGCCATAAACAACAAACAGGACCATGTTCAAATAAGGCAGAACAATAAAACAAAACAGTAAATAAAAACATTAAATAATAATAATAAAAAAAAAAGATCATTCAGAACTGCATCCTCATGGATGGAAGCAATAAAGGCTGTTTATATTTAGCCACCAACTCAACTGCTGCGCTCTGCAGTGATTCAGTCAGCACTCCGTTTTCCATTTCCAAGTAAATCTGGTTGAAGTGCAACACACCCATTAGAGCAAAAGAAAAAAGTTCCAAGTTCATCCCTCATTGAGAGCAGAGCCACCAAATCACAAAATCATCAAAGATATTGACATTATACATACAAATATGATGGATTTACACAATTCTATACATGCGCGCACACACACCCCCACACTCACACTCGCACACACACACACACACACAACCTTACCTGATCAGTTAAGGCCAAAGTGCTATGGATGTGTGGCCTGGCCACACCTTTTGAAGGCTGCTACTCTGTATTAAATGTCTCCAGCTTTAGAATGGCAATAGGTCATCACTACTCTAGTTAAGCAGCTACTAAATTCACCCTTACCCTCCCTCAAGCATCTACAATAAAACTAATTGGGCCACTGCTTTTGGATTGTGTCATATTCAGTATAAAAAGGAAGAAAAACAGCATTATCCACGCACAGCATATATATACACATAAGCTCGTTGTTGGCTGGGCCACAAAGCTTCTGGAAACTTCCTCAAGATGTAAATGCAACCTCTTCTGACAGGTATATGGGGGCCCATTGGAATACAGAAGCCGCAATGTCTATTCGTTAAGTGTGTGGAGTTTGTCCCCTCCTCCAACCCTTACTCTGTCACTTCCTGGTTAGTATGAGAGGCAGTGAGGTGGGTTCAGAGCATGCCAAAGCCCTCACTCCCTTCACTGATGGCCAGCTTCAGCAGCTTGTGCAGCTCCTCGTAGGAGTCGTAGGTAGGGAGGCATAGCTGGTTAAAACTGAGGAAGGAAAAGAAAAGGTCAAAGGGTTAAAGAGCAGCTCACCGCCTAACTTCATAGGACGGTTTTACTAAAACATGAGCAGCTAGAGAGAAAAATGGTGTGATTTTTATTCAGTGTAGAATATGCTGGTCTGCGTTGGGTTTTATTCAGTGTAGAATACGCTGGTCTGCGTTGGGTTTTATTCAGTGTAGAATATGCTGGTCTGCGTTGGGTTTTATTCAGTGTAGAATATGCTGGTCTGCGTTGGGTTTTTTTCAGTGTAGAATATGCTGGTCTGTGTTGGGGTGCCTACTTGTATCCATATTTGTACTTTCTTTGGTGATAAACCCTCTTTTTTAAGTCGCATAAAAACAGCAGGACAGCGGCACTTGTCAGCTTTGCACACAGGGCCCCACCACTGCCTCTTTGATGCACACTGAACAAACAACAGCGTAATAAAGAGATACATCCTCTAGGGATTTTGAAAATATGCACTGGCAACACAATGTTACGGTGCGTGTACAATCGTTCCAAACCATTTGGAACAGGACCTTTGGTTCAGTGTGCAACTTCCTCAGTTCGCCACAAACACATTTTTCAATTCCTCTGGCAATTATTTTCCGTGTGGAAAGTCATTTTGTTCACAGGTCATTTGATAGCAATGTTCATGCAATTAGGCTAATTGGACATCACAGGTGTACTCGATTTTATTTACATTTTCACAGGTTTCTAACTTGTCTGTCAGTTATCACAGGTGTATTCACTTTTGTTGCACCAAGGGCTGTATTTTCTAGTCTTCTTAAAGTATTTAATTTTGATTGTTCATCAAGAGGAAATACTTTATTTGTCAACTAAAAAATAATGCAATTGTGAAGAGGTGATACAATTTTGAATCATTTGCCATTAAAGTGATAGTGCAGAGGGGTGTTCTCACTTCTCTACACTGTACTGCAAGTTGCCTCTGCTTACTGAATTAAGACCATTTTGGTACAAACATATGAAAATGTTTTTAGAGGACAGCAGAAGACACTACTCCACGTTGTATAATAGAATTATCTGCATCCAACTCATTAATTATTTTCAGACCTCAATGTCAAAGGTCATTATGCCTTACTTATACCCTGATGACAAGAAATACTCTTTTCTGAGTGTGCTGTGTGTGTGTGTGTGTGAGAGAGACGGAGACTCACCAGGTGTGTGCTGTGGGCAGTGTGCTGTGTGTGGGTGTGTGTGTGTGTGTGTGTGTGTGTGTGTGTGTGTGTGTGAGAGACGGAGACTCACCAGGTGTGTGCTGTGGGCAGTGTGCTGTGTGTGGGTGTGTGTGTGTGTGTGTGTGTGTGTGTGTGAGAGAGAGAGAGAAACGGAGACTCACCAGGTGTGTGCTGTGGGCAGTGTGCTGTGTGTGGGTGTGGGTGTGGGTGTGGGTGTGTGTGTGTGTGTGTGTGTGTGTGTGTGTGTGTGTGTGTGTGTGTGTGTGAGAGAGAGACGGAGACTCACCAGGTGTGTGCTGTGGGCAGTGTGCTGTGTGTGTGTGTGTGTGGGTGTGTGTGAGAGAGAGACGGAGACTCACCAGGTGTGTGCTGTGGGCAGTGTGCTGTGTGTGGGTGCTGCTATGATCTGGAAGGAGGGACAGAGAGTGTTGAACCCGCCCGGAGGCAGCTGAGAGGAACCCGTGGTGAACTGCAGTAGCCTCGCCAACTCTTCCTGTGTGAAGGATGACACCACTGCCCAGAACCACTTCATCACCTGAGCAAACACACACACACACACACACACACACACACACACACACACACACACACAGACACAGACACACACACAGACACAGACACAGACACAGACACAGACACAGACACAGACACAGACACAGACACACGCAGAGAGAGTCTTACTTTAGACTTCATCATTTTGTGTCACAGTCCTGTTACATCTTGTTCTTACTTTAAGAGAGACTCATCAGAAGAGCAAGTGTGCTACCCACCTTCTCTCTGAAGTGCCACGAGCCTCCTACAAGGACAGCATGGGCTTTGAAGTCCTGCACATTAATGTCACCTGTACCGCACAACAACAGCTACACACACACACACACACACACACACACAATAAAAAACACAAAACAATTACAAACATTACTAACAATTTACAAGTCCTTGTATGTCGACATTATTCTCGGAAGAATCAATATATCAATCAAAAGTAAACATACCTCCAACTCATTTTCATCAAATATGGCTAGAAGGTTCTCCGGGACCAATTCATTCAAACCTGTAAAGAACACGTGTTGTTTGAGTGTTGAGCAGTGACCAGTAGCAGCTTCATCGGTGAGCTGTGCCTCCAGCACTCACCCTTGAGAAAGTGCTCCACTTCCTCTCGCACCTGGCTGGCCAGTCGGTATTGGCCCAGCAGGTTCAGGTAATGGATCTTGTTCTCATTGGTGACGGTAATCTGGGCACCTCCCGAGATCAGCTCCACCACCTGAGGTGCAATAGAATTAAGCCAGATAAGCCCAACATTTTAGAAATGAGAAAAATGGCTTCTGGGTACAGTACACAGACAAACTTAAGAGAGAGCTCTATACAAGTAACTCCTTCATAAATACACCATTAACCCTTTTTGTAGGGGTATGTTTAGATTTTATTTAAATACAAAAATGTTTTACATTCCTTTGTTATTATTTCTGAGGTCTTCTAGAATATAATCATACGTGCCACTTTTGCCTCAATGTTTTTAGTTAGGGGACAGAGTTTTCATTAAAACACAGCTGGACATTTCACTGGCTCTGTGCACTTTGAGATCATGCCACAGATGAGGGGTGTTACCTTCTCCAGCTGGCCTGCCTTGCTGTACTTCTCTTCAGCGAACAACAGGTCCATCTCACTCACGTCATTGTTTAGGATGAAACAGACCTTTGTCTTGTAGAACTCTTGGTCATCTGTTTCGAAGTACTGCACAGGTATACAGGACAGGGTTTTTTAAAAACAGTCAGTGGTTTGTTCAAAAAAAAAAAACTTTGGTTACATCAGGGGCAAGAAAGAGTAAGACAACGTTACACGGCTGCCATGCTTGTAATAATGATTGTGTATGTAATATAATGAGGCAGCACCTTGTAGTTCATACGCAGGCCAATGATCTGTGCCAGGAAGGAGCGCGTGAAACGGGCGCGCACCAACTGCTTATAAGCACCACCCAGCGCCGATTCATACAGGCATTTACCAACCACGCGTCCGGCAAACTCATACACCTTCAGGCGGAGGAGCGGAGGACGGTCTGCATTTGGGTGGACCTGACGGAGTCAGAATGAGGAGAGGTTTCTTCATTTATTTATAATGTCAGGTTTGGAATTTGATCATTCAGGAGAACTGACAGATTTGCCTTATTAGGTTGTCATTTTAAAGTCCCACTAAGAACTAGCTCTGTAGGATAGATACGGGGATAGATACGGGGGAGAAAAAAAAAACTTCAACGAACCAGTCCCTGGTTGTTGTCACTGAAGCGGGTGAAAAGCTGATTGTTGGTGTCGAAAAGACTTTTACAGATCAGCTCAAACCACTCCCGACGAGGACCTCCCCAGTCAAGGGCTGTCAGAGCACACACACAAGCACAAACAATAACCCTCAGACAAAGCTTAAGACAGAGACTAGGGGAGAAGGGGACTGTAAAGTAGAGAGAGATGTAAACTAACCTTCCTCATCCTGGAAAACCACCTCAAAGTTCTTACTCCAGTCAGACACAGAGAAGTTCCTGGTGGCCTTCAGAGACTGTAGAGAAAAGGCACGACACTTACATTTCTTGTTTTTTATTCTGTCAGTCACCACCATCATTCTGACTGAAAACCATGACAGGTCCAACTCACAGAATCAAGGATGGTTTGGCGAGATATCTTCAAGCAGGTCTTCGTGCGAGGCCGTTTGGAGTGCATGTGTCTGAGCTCTCGTTGGAAGAAGCTCACCTTGTCTTGAAAAGTCTCTGAGCCACCTATTGCACATTAGAAAAAAAAAATTAAACAAAATAATTGAGATATGTTAACATACAAATTTTCAAAGGATGTCTGGCTTTCAGATACAACCTTTTATAAATAATAGCTTTGAATGGTAGGTCATCAAGGTCATCAGGTCATCAAAAAACAAGCATGTTTGTATTCTTACTATGCTAACAAATGCACAGTGTACATTTTCTGCTGGCCTTTCGTCTCCTTTATACTCAGCCTCACCAATGTTCTTGTGCAGGAAGCGGATGAAGGTGGCTGCCATAATATTCCTGTCTTTACAGCTGAGTTCCAGAGGGGGCTGGATGCCATCGTCCACCACCAATGTCAAGTACTTGTGGATCGGGTCAGGGCCATGATAGGTGAACTAATTGGATTGACAATAAAACAAAGCCAACCAAACACATAATATAAGTCATAAAAAAATACTTTTTCTTGGCAGCAGAGCCCATTCTTAAACATTCATGTTCCTGTTCCAGTTTCTTGAATGCTCACTGAAATTGTCCTAAATTTCAAAGTCAACAGAGGAGCAACTAACGACTAATTTTGCTCTTGTTCTTGTTCTTAAAAGTGTCAAGAGGAGAATGTAAAGAGTCCATTACGTTAACATATGTGGATTCAGACCAGCAAAAATGACTTTGGTTTTGGCTTGGGGTAGTGACTTTAAACATTTTTAACACAGACACTATTGGGTGGACAGTTTTAAGACTCTGAACAGCTACATTCATAAAGTATAAAAATGTAACTCTTAAATCCATGACATAAACTGAACACTATTGACATTACTGTGAACATTCTTAGTATTTGGTTGTTGTAAGAACACTGAAGGAAAAACCTATGAAAACTCCGCTTCGCTCACTTATTTAGCCTCAAAAGCACCTCACCATTTCAGATGAATTGGAATAACACAGATACCACTGCCAATGTGAATATTTAAAAGTACATAATCACCTTGGTTCCTGGGCACACACGGAATGTGAAAAGGCGCCATGGGATAATCTTCAGGTAAAACTCTTTGACCGAGAGTTGCTGAAAGTGAAAAAGGTTAGCTGAAACCAAAATCCATATTTGTTCATGTATATATCTCTATTATGTGTAAGTATCTCTAACATCTGTCTGGAAAGAGTGCAGATAAAAAAAAAAAAAAAGTGTGTACCTTTGGCGATATGTAGCAGTAAACCTTTTTTGGTTTCTTGAACTTCTCCGGTTGCCCCTCCACTGGAGAGTCATGTTCTTCTTCCTCCTCTCCCGTGGAGGGGCGCCTCTGGGGTGCCAGCAGAGAGGATGCTGGGAACTGGCAGTGGGTGCTATAGTTTCCCGTGCCATACAGGTAGGCCTCAAAGTAGATGCTGATTCCTGGTGTGGACACATTCTTCTCCACACAATTCTTCTCGTTTTCTGTGTGTGTGTGTGTGTGTGTGTGTGTGTGTGTGTGCACCAATGTTTGTGTGAAGTGGAGACAGAAGAAACAGAGAGATAGAGAGAGAGAGAGAAAGAAAAAAAAAGAAAGAGAGAGAGAGACAGAGAGAGAGAGAAAGAAAGAAAGAAAGAAAGAAAGAAGAAAAAAAGAAGAGAAGAAAACCGTTAATGAGTACATTAATGACTAGTTCATGTATTTTGAATTGAAGCTCACCCAACCAAAGACAAATACAGGACCGTACTGACAGCGAACATCCATTACCACACAAACTGATTCTCAAGTGTGTCTGTACACAATAAAAACACCAAATACAATTGTACTTAGACCAATAATGATAAACAGGGATGATCTTTGGAACAGAGGATGAACTTAAAGCAGGACCCAAGGAAACTGCTTGTATGTTCCTATATTGGCCCACTATGGGTTTTCCCATGATGGGCCCTCAGCCCCTTTTGCTTGGAAAATCAGGGGCCCTAGAGTGTGAAGCTCATGAATGAGAGCCACAGTAGACTGTTTGGACAGATTTATTATGTTGGTTTGAGAAAGCCAATTTCCTTTTTCCACAATCATTGAAATTGAATATTTTGTATTATTGTTACACTGGGTTAGATGGGTATTATGGAAGTCTGGCTAGCTGTCAGCTAGCAAGCTAAATTATTTCATACTCCACATTCCAAGCAAACTGGGGGCAGCGTATCACAATGTTTGTCCATCTGTTGCAGAACCAAAAAGTATGGATATTTAGGCACCCATTAGTGTCTCCATCAATTGTCTCGATTGACATTTATATGTTATATTAACTTAGCTGAGGTAAAGAGACCCCAGTATGTCTTCATTTTAACACTCAAGCTAGCTGATTATTCAACCAGTTAACCATTAGTGGTCAACCAATGGCTTCCTACTGGATAGTCAAGCTCACTTGCTGTTTTCGCTACAGCGACTCACTATCGCCTCTTGAGGTACAAAGTGGTATTACGAGAGAAGCCGGCTAGACACCAGCTGGTCAGCCTGCTAGCTCAATTATTTTTTGAGGAATAACTCAACAACACAAGAAAACTCAGAATCTCTCATAATCACAAGCCTTACATACAGAGAGTACAATAAGGTTCAACAGACACCCTGAAACTCTGTTGTTTGCAGCAGCACACAAACTCACCACTGAGCACAATGATGTCAAACTCTCCGTTGCTGAGTGGCTGGTCCTTGTAGGAGATGCGTGCTCTGAAGCAGCCCATCTTCCTTAGGGTGAGACGTAGAATGACCTGGCAGAGTTGCTTATTGGATGAAACTGACTTATTGTAATACTCCTCATCGCTGATCTCATCCATTGTTCCCAACTACACACACACAGTGGAAAGAGGAGTATAAAGAGAGACAGGTTAGCAAGAAAGGACGATCTGATCATTTGTAGATCACGTTAGATTACCGTGCCTTTCAAACATGTACCCATTCTTCACATTCATGTCATATTTTCATCAGGTATGCTTGCAACATCAGTGGACAAAAAGGTCAATATCCACAGAAAACAACACATAAATTGAGAAAACATGTATTGCGTGGGCCTCCCTGTCTTTTCCTGTCTGGATCTGAGGACGGCTACAACATGCAGTTCTGGGTGTGGGTGTACATATGTGTGTGTGAACTACATCTTCAATTGACTGTAATTGATGTTATGAGACCCATTCAAAGGCAATTACAACACTCACATAGCACCTGTAGTGCACAGGGACCTCATAACCAATGAATGATGATGTGTCCAAAAACCTGTATGTCCTGCTTTGTACTATGTGCCCAGTGTAGTTTAGTACAATTCATTAATAGTAAATCAAAATGAGAGCATGTATACACTCATTGGCTTGGGTAAATGTGTTCATTTCTACGAGAGTTAGCCGATACTTATTTGTGCTGGCCTACCACAAATATATGCTTGTGTGTACATTTGTGTGACTGTCTGTATGTACTCTTTGTCTTACTGAGTGCATGTGGACACTATAGTTGACTTCGTCGACAAGAGATGTAGAGTTGCTGGTAGGGTTGCCATACTCATCCCGAGGTTCGATTTGTAGAGTGTGCTGTTGGCCATATGTTAGCACCAGTGTAGAGAAGTGGTACGCAATCTTTGTTTTGGATGGAACCACATTTCCTGAGAAACACACACACAAACTATTAATGCCATGCCAAACAATGGTGCAATTTCCCTACATGCAACACAGTTGTTCCTGAAGCAATGGTCCAATTCTGAGAAAGGAGAAAAAAAAGAAGAAAAAAAAGGGAGAAATTCCTTTGAAACCTTTGTAAAATTATAGTTGACCAGCTTGTCAGTCACTCCCATGTGTATAATGAATGACACACCCAGATGTTTCATTATTACTTTTTCTTGTAATCCTGTGATCCACACACTTTTCACTGCTGTTAAGCCAGGGGCACACCAGACACTCTACTGTAGACTTTATAACTCTTAAAGCTGTGATCATAAATGCAATATATTATTTACTGTCAACATCACCATTCACTTGCTTATAAATAAATGTATACTTTTCACATTGAGAAATGTTTTAAGTAACCCGGGAACCCAAATGGTCTCACCTGGTTGAAAGATCTTGTAGTAGGGGCTATACGCCACATTGAGGCCACCCAACTTCACAGCAATCTCATAGCGGCCTGCCTTGCGCACAGTGAAAGCCACCTTCACAACGTTTGCCTCAGGCTCCTGCAACACCTCCTGGGTGACGGGGACGTCCAGCGCCAACTCCAGGTGAGTGATGTTCACCCGTAGGCCCACTGGCCGGTGAGCAGGGAACGGCTGTCCATTTTTATAAAATAGCTGTAGGGGTGCATGAGAATCACACAGCCATGAACTAAACAGTACAGCAGTCAGAAACCAGTGCTGAAAAGGTATGCATGAACCACTGAGGACAAAGAGGAACCAAGCAGCTTTATCAACATTTGTCTGACAGAGTTAACACACCCTTGCATATTCATATAGATAATATCCCTCCAGTGCTAACTCTTTCAGAGCTGTTGTGAGATGCAGTGTCCCATCCCAAATCTTGGATAAAATAGATTACCATCACTGGAAATAATGGTCTCTTCATAATACTGGAATTACTGAAAACAGTTACTGCATGAAACAGTTCAAAATAGCCCTCTAAAGTCTGGTCAGTCCTGAAACATGGCTTGAATTACCTACCTCACCTATCCATGCTTCTCACAACCAAAATACACAAAACATCAGTGTTGCTTCCATATATTTCAAGCATGTGTAAATCAGGAATTAAGGTTGAAATTACTCTATTTGCCTACTAGAGCTTGCTAACTTGCTAAGATCATTAAATGGAGATCACAATTTTTTAAGCAGCACTCCATTTATTCAGCTACAAGAGAATGTACTCACATTTATAATCCCAAAAAACATTGTTTAGGTGTACTGTACTTTAATGACAGACAAAATTGCTACTGAGAAAACTCCCACCTGCACACGGAAGGTCATGGTCTGCCCTACTTCCTGGGGCTCCTTCCAATCCCAAGACACCTTGCAAGAGCGCGGATCCAGGTAGTTTCCCCGTACATAATCGTAGATGCTACGATCACCACGGCGCCCATGGTCCTCATTCTGGAGAAAGCTGACCACCCGTGCAGCAAGCTCGCACAGGAATTTTATGGTGAAGACAAATGCGATGATGGACACAGTTATTCCACCTACGAATAAGAGAGAAAATGGTTCAATCATGATACAAATTCACAGAGAGTGATATGATACAACAATCCTTCTACGTACAGTACACAGCTTACGGACTCACCAATCACGTAAAACATGAGGTCTCGAATAAGAAAGCACAGTGCCACAGTACAGCCAAATATCACAGCTCCTGCTGCAGAAAAAAAACAACATATATATATATATGAGAGACACATATCATGAGGTTCTTTTTCAGCCTTTAACTAAAGCACAGTTAGTGTGCACAGCAATCTACGTTTTTTAGCTGTCTGGTGCTGCCTCGCCTGTCTTAATAAAGTACTTTGAACTTTGAACTTTAATCATTTTATATCAATCAAACATCTACAGAGTTTCCAAAAAATTGGCGGCATAACTACATTTGTCAATATTTGTATATGTGTAACTCTAAGCTATAATTTCTTCTCATTTAGGCTGGGCCAGGAAGACAACTGTTCTGCTCCTAAGTATAGAACACAGAATTGCTCGTTATTAAATACAGAACACAGACATTTTTTATGAATTAAAATTTGACTCATCATTATGAAATGCTCGAAACGCTCATTTAAAAATGAGATGTTATTTCAACCAGCTTTTCCCCCACAATAACAGTTTATTTCAGGTTTGCTTTTATTTCTTGACATTTTCCCCCTCCTCACTCTTTCACTTCATAATGCCACTTTTCATCACAATGACTGGCTGTCAATCAGTCCCAGTCGGATTAAACTTCACTGTGATTGGCTGATCCTTTTGGCTGATATCGATTCGTTTTCGTAAAATTTTTGCTACTTGTTGTGAGTTTATTGTTGGACTGAAGCTGGATAAGCCCATATTTAGCAAGTTATGAGAGGATTCTCAATGAGTTGACAAAAGATGGAGGACATCTCAGATGTGTGTGAGGGTACTTCTTCCATCCGAACACAGTGGTTTATCACTCTTGGTAGAAGAAACACATCTTCGTAGGCTTGTGGTTGTACATTTTGCAGCACACAAGTCTAGCCCAGTTTCTCCACAAAATCTTCAATGAGGAACAAAATGAAATCTGATGTTAAACTTAATGTACGTCTTTCATCCAGTTGATCAGATGAGGAGCATATCAATCTCTTAATATCTTGAATGCCCTCCACCTTTTGTCACAAAACATAACTGCAAAAGGATTTTCTAATGATGATTAAGCCTTTTAAACATGATGATTTAGGATTTAGAAACATTGGCCCTCATTCTCGAACATTTTCTGAAGTTTCTTCTGAAATGTTTCTTACGGGCTTCGGAAAAACAACGTAAGCAAAAGACATCCGCCAAATTCATGCACGCTTGAAAATGTGGTCCTACGCAGCAGAAGTTTTCTGGGCTGTGCTCCCCCGGGAGAGTTTTCTTAAATTGAAAGCGCGTTCTCGTGCTCCTGAATTTGCATACATACACGCCCTGCCAGCTCCTTATAAGGGCACGCAACCGTAGTGACGTGTGCAGTCGGAATCGACCGAATCTACACGAAAGCAACAGCAGTGTTCGTGTACATTACATTTAGTCATTTAGCAGACATTTTTGTCCAAAGCGACGTACAAGGGATAGAACAGTCAAGCTACGAGCAATAGAGACCTAGTGTAACAATAAATACTACTTTACATAAGAAATAGAAAAACGAAATAGGAAATAAAAACGAAGTGCAGGAATGTAACTGCTATAAGTGCAAGTTAAGCACTAGTCGAAGTGTCAGTTAGGAAGGGAGGTGCTCTCTGAAGAGTTGGGTCTTCAAAAGCTTCTTAAAAGGTAGAATGGGACGCGCCTGCTCTGGTAGTGCTAGGCAGTTCGTTCCACCAAGGTGGAACTACTTGAAAATTCTGGATTGCCGTACTTGCACAGACGGCAGTGCCAAACGACGCTCACTAGACGAGCGCAGCATTCCGGTGTAGTGCTTTTATTTATTTTATGACATCACGGTGCCTCGTAGAATCATGACTATAGGCCTACATGTGAAACGTAATTGTTAATGATACTTTAATCCGAGGATCTGTAGAGTTGATGTGAACGCAATCACCAACGATTTCTCACAAATTCATTAACACAGAGTTTTCTTAAATGCGATTCCTCAAAAAACCACAAGATGGCCCACGGGGCCATCTTGTGGTTTTTTAAGGAATCGCATTTGAGAAAACTCTGGCCGAGTTACGACTGCTATTTCGAGTTCGGAAAGTCTTCTGAAGTTCAGAGCAAATCCCAGATGAGAAAACTTTCATGAATGCCAAATGTTGTCCTAAATCCAATTCAGAAGAAATTCCTCTTAAATTCTTCTTAACTGCGTTCGAGAATGAGGCCCATTATGTGCCCCTGGTAGAAAATTGGCCTTTTACGCCTTAATGTCTGCTGTAACAGCAATTTACATCATTAACAATGTCTACACTTTACTCATCACTCACTCAACATCATGCTAGTAATCCTATGAGTACAATGGACATTTGACATCTAACACCCCACCAAGTATTTCATGTCTATTCAAGCAGACAGCAACAAGTTCAAGTTACAGCCATGCCCATAACGAGCTAAGAGGTTACTGAGGTCGGACCGAACAGTAATAGTAGATCTACAAAACATTTGGAAAATAATATTTGGAAAATAATATTTTAATTTTAGTAATACACACGAAAAGATGTTAGCTTCCTTGTGCGACTGGTTGGGGACTTCCCAGAGCAGAGCAGCCAATCCTCTCACCGTCACATGGTAGTACTCATAGCAAGCAACCTAACCAATATGACAACTACCCAACCATAGATTCATTCACGAGCCCAAGTAGTCTGCGAGCGCCTCAGCCACGATCCCTGACCCGCTTTTTTAGCAGCCTCAGACAATTCCTTTAAACTCCTTTGAGTGACCGACCTTAAAAACCAACAGAAGTGTATACAACTATATCTACTGGTCTTGTGTATGCCTGCCAGTGTGCCAACCTCGTTGCTTCACTTCCTCACCAGTTCTGCATACTTTAGCTTCTTCCTTTCAAATGCAGAACACAACAACATGTCTGTTCTCATAGCAGTCACAACAATACACTGTGGAACTTGAAGTTGTCTACCGACATCAGCCAACAATATCCAATCCCACGCTTTGCCCCATTTACCCTGTTTGTATGTGCCTGGTGTTCACTTTTCTGCCTCTCTCGCACAAAATAAATCCTATGGTCCCAGCCATTAGCAGGCAAAGAGTTAACCTCAACTCCTTTTTTCTCAAAATGCACAAATTATTTTTTAAACCTGTCTCCACATGTAGAACCTGGGCCAGGCTAGTTTTACGACCAACCTAAATACGTTTTAATGAGCCAACACTTAAACACAACTTGCAGCTTCTGTCTTCACCCACTCACTGACCGAGGTTCTGCGGAGTTGGGAAGACATCATAATTGGCTCCAACAATGAATTAATGAGGTTAGCGTCCATAGCCCAAAGTTCTCTCCAGCTGTTCTTCCTCGTCTCGACACCATGCCAGTTCACCCATTGCCCTCGCTGTGCTTGAGAAGCTGCGGCTGTTCGTCTAGTTTCCTCTTCTTGCTCGCGAACAAACCTAGATACCATCTGCCTTTTTCTCCAACAATGTAGCCTTACCCAATGCCTTCCAACCGTGTCACCTAGCCCAAACCCTGCTCTTCCACTCTGCCCAATGATATCCCTACGCAGTAATGGGCATTGTGCATGTTGAACCACTTCTTCTGGTTCTTCCACTTCTTCATTGATTTTAACATTGGAGCAGTGTTCTTGAGAACCGCATACCTATACTCCTCTCCAGGTTAGTCTTAGCTCATTTGAACTCCTCCACCAGGCTGGTCATTGGTAACTCCAACATTCCTTTACCATACAAAGCTACAGCCCTTAGACAACATAGCTCCCCATGGCATTTCCTAAATGCCTTATTCATGACTCTCTTGAATTTCTCCACCTCTGAAATAGCAACTTCATACACAGCCAAAGGCCACCTTACACAGGACAAAAGCCTAAACTGCAAGCATGCAAATCACTTTTCCCGGGCAAGAAGGTTTTATTAACTGTCTGTACCTCACCACCTTACCACAGGGGTGCCCCAAGGCTCGGTGATGGGACCACTTCTCTTTGCCATCTACACCACTTCGCTGGGCCCTATCATCCGCTCGCATGGGTTTCCCTATCATTGCTATGCCGATGATACTCAACTGTTTCTGTCTTTCCCTCCTGAGGACACCACTGTCTCGGCGCAGATCTCGGACTGTCTTGCTGATATATCCACATGGATGAAAAACCACCACCTTCAGCTGAACCTGGCCAAAACGGAACTGATGGTCTTTCCAGCCAAACAGGCCATCCACCACAACATCAGCATCAATATTGACTCCTTGTCTCTTGTTCCATCCAAAACAGCAAGAAACCTCGGGGTCATTATTGATGACCAACTGACTTTCACGGACCACATTGCCTCTGTCTCTAGGTCCTGCCGCTTTGCGCTATTCAACATCCGCAAAATCAGGCCGTACCTAACCCAGTATGCCACCCAGCTGCTGGTGCAAACCTTGGTGAATTCCCGCCTTGATTACTGCAACGCCCTCCTAACGGGCCTGCCGGCTTGCGTGGTGAAACCACTACAAATGATCCAGAACGCGGCGGCGCGTCTGGTGTTCAACCAACCGAAGAGGGCACACGTCACCCCGCTTCTTATTGACCTCCACTGGCTGCCTGTAGCTGCTCGCATTAAGTTCAAGTCACTTATGCTTGCCTACAGAGTGCTTGATGGTTCTGCTCCCACCTACCTAAATGCTCTTGTAAGGGCAAATGTTACACCCAGGATGCTGCGCTCTTCTAGTGAGCGTCGTTTGGCACTGCCGTCTGTGCAAGTACGGCAGTCCAGACTATTCTCATTTGTAGTTCCACGTTGGTGGAATGAACTACCCAGCACTACCAGAGCAGGGGCGTCCCTCTCTACCTTTAAGAAGCTTTTGAAGACCCAACTCTTCAGAGAGCACTTCCCGTCCTAACTGGCACTTCGACTAGTAACTTGCAATTACAGCAGTTACATTTCTGCACTTCTTTCTTTCTTTTTTATTTCATTTTGTTATATTTCTTATGTAACGTAGTATTTATTTATTGTTACACCAGGTTCTATTGCTCGTAGCTTGAATATTCTCTCCCTTGTACGTCGCTTTGGACAAAAGCGTCTGCTAAATGACTAAATGTAAATGTAAATGTAACAGTACTGGTGCCATCCTGCAGCCTTTAACCACCAACAAGCCATCTAGATGCCCTTTTGATTACATCCATTGCCATAATGAAAGCCAATGGTGAAACGGTACATCCAGCCATGATACCAATCTCCCAATGCTGTAGGTCCAAAAATACCACATGGAGGACTCTGCCCCTTCTGGCCTTACTGCCTGAATTTGAACATTTGAACATTCAAACATCCAGAAACACCTGGGATTCCTGTTTTTCTGCATGGGAATATCTATTCAATATCTATTGCCTTCAGATAGGAGACCAATTCCCTTGCTTGAGAGGTTGGACTTGGCCTATGCTAATACATTCTACTCCTTTGGAATGAAAATACCACCTGCCCGATGCCACGTCCTCGGAATTGTTCCTTTCTTCCATACAATCAATATAAGTATATAATGCTGTCATACTGTACTGGTTTTAGTCTAAAGCATTTTTAACTTCTTTTTAATATAGCTTGCTAAGGTTTTTAAATAACTTAATTATCACGCTTCATACCGTAGCGTAGACCTATGTATTTGGATTATATTTGATTATTTAAAATTTATAATGAAGGTTGTTCAGTTCAATCCAGTTCAAGTGGTGTACATTACAACCATTACTGTTCATATTCCTCTACTGAACTGCAGTAACGTTAACACATCAAGATCATTCCCTCAACTGAAGGATATTTTTCTATTTTATCTTTACTGCAAAAAGTTTCCAGTGCAAAACATAATCTTCTATTTAAATCTTTCTGATTGTTTAATGTCCTCCAGTTAAAAGGGCGAGGGTGGTTCAGAAAGTTCAAATAACGTAGTTTAGTTAAAAATAAAAAAAGAGAAGATTGAATGTACACTATGAGGACGTGGAAATATATTTCATAATGAATTATATGCCAATATTAAATCAATTTGATGCTTTGAAGGCACCACAATTGCATAGCCAATAAATATTAGGTAGCTGAAAATCAGCAGACGAACCAAAGGACCACTTCTCGTTGAGGCGCCTTTCAGCGAGGCTGCTGACCAGCTGGATCTCGTAATCCTGGTCACGGTGATTTCTACTGGCCTGGAGGACCTTCACTCCAGTGGACAGCTTGATGTAGTCCTCGTAATAGTAGCCCCACGCGGCCAAAGACAGCTGCAGCTGGCTGTCGAACTGGGCCAGATCATCCAAATTTGTGCAACCCAGTGTTTTCAGCCTGAACATACAAAAAGAGGATTCAACGGTCACAGAGGACCATTACAAAACACCTATGATTGATCTACCATTAGTTTATTAATGTCAAAACACAGTACCTCACTGAAAGAAGATACAAAATGGAGAGTACAGTTGCATGATTTGATTGACACAAGCTAAACATGGAAGCATCCATGTTCAGTCTCTGGAGTAACTGTAATGGACTATGTAAATATTAGTTTTATGAGGGTGCGTTGCCTGCCAAACCTTAGTTTTAAAACAGGACATTGTCATTCTCTGGATGGCTGTACTGGAAAGCCCTCTTTCAAAGACAAAAAGTTTAAATTACTTCCACTAAAAACACAACTTGGCCCCAGCAAAATGAGCTCATAGTTGGCTTTGAATGCAAGTACCTGCAAATGGCTCATTCTTTAAAGTAGAGAGCACTGTTACAAAGAGATGTCTTTGCTGCTATGGAAACTGTTTTGACTAAAATACAGACTGAGGTGACCAAATTCCAACTGACTAAAATATCAACTGTGTGGTGTGTCTGGACACTTTCAACCAACAAAACACAGAATAAACAGAAAGTGAAACAATAATGTAAGAGGAACTGGTGGTGCAGGCGGTCTTTTAAATAAACATTTTCCTTTGATGGCTGAATACTATGTTTTTTCCCCCTAGAGTCAGAGTACTACTGCAGTTAAGGTGATATGGCATGTTAGAGAAAGTAAGTAGAGCTCTGCATCAACTGCCAATGCAGCACTGCAGTACATGTTGTGCTGCACTGTATGTAACCCCCCCTCCCCCCCTCCAGAAAATGCTCACTACAGCAATGACCCTCTCAGGGCTGCCGCTGTTACAATTGAAAGTCATTCGGCTGACACAGCCAGGAGGAAAAGCCTGAGGTGACCTCTAGTGGTGAACAGAAGAACCCGCCAATGTTCCCTACAGCCATCAATGTCAGTAGACATTAATAAGAGACTGTAAAAAACTGTCTAAATGGAAAACAATTATTACTCTAATCTGAACATTACCAGTTAACAGCATACCGTTAATTTACAGATGATTCAAAGTTTAAAGATCTGTGCGTCTAATGGGCTACAGCACCAAAGTGGAATCAAATTTTGGTCTCAATGCAAAACAGCTTATTTCCCTGAAAGCTTACACTCAGTTTCGGGCATTAGTTAGGGAAATAGTGACCACGTTTTGTTTCATTTTGGTTATAATGTACAACACATCCCTGAAAACAGTGGAGCATTTTCAATATATTGGAAAGAGCAACACATATAGTGTAGTCTGAAAAGTAGGAGCAAAACCCTCATTATAATACAGTAATTTCGTCACAGCTAAACATCTTCCAAAACTTCCATGATAAAAGGGCACCTCAGGGTACAGACAGCTGAAGGTGTACATTGTTTTGTAGGCTATGTTTAACCAAATTAATTTGGCTATACCTTACATATATTTGTCATCTATGGCTAGATCTTGTCCAATGCCTATCCCTAGGCTATTTACAGAGCAAAATTCTTAGATCCAGCATTCCATGGAGGACAACAAAATGTTGAAATGTTTTAGAGGGCACTAACACATATTTAACAGGAACCTAAGTCCATTTTCATTTGGCAGATGCTTTTATCCTCAGTGCGCTACAACAATCAAGCTACAGTGAGTGCGGAGGCCCAGTGAGAGTAAGCACAGCAGCAGACCTACTAATAGATAACAGTCCTGCTAATAGATAACAGACCTACTGATTCTAGTCAACTTGACGAAGTGATATAGACAGCAAAAAGAAGCATCCGCTTGGATAACTTGCTCATGTATTGCATCTAGAATCTGGTGAGGCCCAAGGCTTGTAAAGGACTTCACTCACGTGTGGTAGTAGTGCTCCAGACTCTGGGAGCTGAGCCACTCCTGGAAAGCAAAGTCTCTGAGGAGCTGGATGTGGGCTTCAGATATGTCCCACCAGTGCCGCTGTTCTTGCACAACCTCCTCCAGCCGTGTGAGCACACTCAGACTCAGCTCCTCCAGTGTCTGCACATCTGCACACACATGCATGCACAGACACGTATGCCAATAGAAACAAACACAGGTGTCAAGTCAAATGCATTTGTGTAAATGTATTATTTGTTATTATATTTAATTTGTTTATTATTATATCTAATTGTTTACATACATTAAAACAAAGGAACATTATCCAACTCTAGAGAAGTGGGTAGGCAAATATACCGTCAACACAACAGGTAATAATGCAGGGCTTAATAAGGACTTTTTACAGACACACACTCTTATCACCATGGTGAGTCTCTTACTGCACCTTGTAGATGAATAAACTAGTGTCATTGCCTAGAAACAGAAAAAAGGTCTCAGGTTTCCACCTCCATTGAGGTCTCTTTTTTTTTTTATCTGAAAGACCAATTTAAAAAAAACTAATGGACAACACTGAATGGAGATGGGAAACATCCACACAGAAATAAATTCTTGCGTCATGGAAAAAACTCTGAAAAGACCCATTTGACAAAAATGACACAATGACACAAAAGTGACTCATACCGACAAGGATCAGAAGCATCTTTGCATTCACACTTAGCTTTGTGTCAGTCACACACATACAATGCCAAACAAACCATTCGGCTACTATATGCATACACAGCACTGCCACCACTAGAGTAATGTTAAAGCAATTTCCACAGTCTTACCCTCAAATAAGTGCTTGTACTCAGACAAGCGGTGTTTTTGGAGCCATTCTTCAATCTGAGTTCCTTTTGCTTTCTTCCAGCGCACTTCCCAGAAGAGCACCCAGGACACAGAGCAGAAGATGAAGGTCAGCACAAAGCGTCGGTCCATCAGACCATCTTCAGCCTGAACTTTGACCTCCAGTCTTCACAGCCCACACACCTCTCCACTTATTCAACTTCTTAAAGCAGATTGGCGAAGTGATCATTCAAATTCCCAGCTGGTTTTCTTGTTCATGTTTCCTATGTTCACATGTGTTTGGTAGAATCTAAGAATGAAGCAAACAACGACCAAATGTAACTGTGAAAATGTACTGACAGTGTGGAATTACAATAAAGCACTTGTGACGAGGGCTCAATGTCGATGGCTAAATATGATACACCTTTAATGAAAACGACAACCACCACAATGGCTGACAGCTCTCTATCATTGTTGTCAATAATAGCAAATAATTACCTTGTTTCCGAAACGGGAGAAGAAACTCACACGCACATTGGCTGTGAATGACAAAACTAACAATAACGGTCAACGTTATTCAACATTTAGACTGACATTTAACAGACATTTTCCTGAAGTCATCTAACGTTGACCAACATTAGCATTAGGACAACAAAAATGAGCCCCTGTAAATCGAAAGCTAACATCAAGTGACACAATAATGAAACATGTATTGCTATTACATAAGCAACAATGACCTCCCCCAAACTAGCCCGCAATTTATGTATTCTTGTGAGCAGACTGAGTAAACCATCGTTAACACAGGCTATCAATGTCAACGCTGTTAACGTTGGCTAAGACGCTAACATTGACTGGATTTTAGGGTTAAGTTAACGTTAGCTGAATATGAAGGCGGCCAGTTTACACTTCTGCAATGTTACGCTGCAATGTCACGTGTTCAGCAAAGAGAAAACATTTTAATTCGAGAAAGTTACTTTAACCACGACAGTATTTACCAGTTACTTACTTTGTGAAATTGTTATTGACAATCGAAGGATGCTCAAAGCACGTCAGATAACGATTTCTTCTACACTTCCGGCAGAGTGAAACCTCTGATTCGTATTGCTGCCACCCACAGTTCAATATGTGCGAACGTTCGTTTAAAGGAGTCATCGTATGCCCATTTTACCATGAATTGGGGTCTTATTAAATGTTTGTAACATACTTTGGTCAAAATACCACAAGGATAATTTATAATAATCTCTTTTAAAGGATAGTTGATTGGTTAGGACCACAATGACGTTTTGTCAGCCAACAGTGTCAACTGCAGAAAGCGTTGCTAATTTTGACGTCGCGTTCTTTTGACATATCTGCATTATTGCGTTTCAGGGCTATATAAACCGTGCGCCCACATGAGAGCTGCTCACTCACAGCTGTGTTGCTGGACGAGGCACCACGTTTGCTGTCGTCTGTAAAACCGTTGGTGAACTCTGTTGCTAGTTGGAAATGGAGGATACAAGCGAGGAAGACGGCATAGGCAACGGCAACATTTAGCTTGCTAAATGTGGAGCCAGGAAGTTTCCCCACAAGATATTGTTTGCAAATGTATTTTTTTGCTGTGACTGTTAAATAGCGGTTAAATACTTCTGTTCTGTTTAATATTTTTTCTGATAGACAGATGTGGGAACCCACCAGGAGAGGGCGTCATTGTGCCGTGGGTGTTCATCTTCTCCTCACAGAGAAGACCGAAGTGGAGTTTGAATGTGAGCGGTGCCAGGGAATCCCTTCCTGCATCCAGACTCGGTAGTGAATGTTGAGGTGTGTGTATTGTTTTTAATCTTTTTTTATTTGTTGTAAATCATCTGTATTGTAGTATCTTGCAAATATTGTAAACAGCTATACATAGATACTAATACACACACACAGGCTAATCTAATACAATTCATACAACTACATTATGTCTCAACATTTTATTAGATTACACATACACTACAGTGTCTAACGTCTAACGTTTAGAAAACACCTGTGCTATGTATTTTTCATTTTTCTGAACTTTATACTATTCTCTATACTACTATTCTTTCCTTTCTTCACTCTTCTTTCTTTTCTTCTTCCACTCTTCTTTCCTTCTTCCACTCTTCTTTCCTTTCTTTCACTCTTCTTTCTTTTCTTCTTTCCTTCTTCCACTCTTCCTTCCTTCTTCTTTCCTTCTTTCACTCTTCTTTCCTTTCTTCTTTCCTTCTTTCAATCTTATTTCTTTTCTTCTTTCCTTTTTCCACTCTTCTTTCCTTTCTTCACTCTTCTTTCCTTTCTTCCACTCTTCTTTCTTTTCTTCCACTCTTCTTTCCTTCTTTCACACTTCTTTCTTTTCTTCTTTCCTACTTCCACTCTTCTTTCCTTTCTGCACTCTTCTTTCCTTTCTTCTTTCCTTCTTCCACTCTTCCTTCCTTCTTCTTTCCTTCTTTCACTCTTCTTTCCTTTCTTCTTTCCTTCTTTCAATCTTATTTCTTTTCTTCTTTCCTTTTTCCACTCTTCTTTCCTTTTTCCACTCTTCTTTCCTTTCTTCACTCTTCTTTCCTTTCTTCCACTCTTCTTTCTTTTCTTCCACTCTTCTTTCCTTCTTTTACTCTTCTTTCCTTTCTTCTTTCCTTTCCTTTCTTCTTTCTTTTCTTCTTCCTTACTTAACTTTTGCATTTCATGCACTGGTATTTCCTTCAGGAAATGTATTTTCTAGTTATTCTTTTTACCTTTTTCTGCGCTTAATTCAGCTCGAACCGCTTCACGTAGAAACTTTGTCGCGTATGTCTTGTAAAGGACACCTGTGCTATGTATTTTTTATTTTTCTGAACTTAACACTTTTTAAGATATTAAAGAAAAACTAATATAAATGTTCCCATTCACTTACATTGGGCCATTATGACATCATAATAGGGTCATTCAACTGGCTTGCACCTGTGCTTCACTGACACCTGCGCCAAGGTTCCAAGGCTCCTCTTCTCTCTGTCCCTCTCCACTCAACTGTATAACTAGGAATATTAAGAGACGCCTTCCATACTCTAATTTGTTTTCTCTTTCCTTTCTTCTTTCCTTCTTCCACTGTTCTTTCCTTTCTTCTTTCGTTCTTCCACTCTTCTTTCACTCTTCTTTCTTTTCTTCTTTCCTTCTTCTACTCTTCTTTCCTTTCTTCACTCTTCTTTCTTTTCTTCTTCCACTCTTCTTTCCTTCTTCCACTCTTCTTTCCTTTCTTTCACTCTTCTTTCTTTTCTTCTTTCCTTCTTCAACTCTTCTTTCCTTTCTTCCACTCTTCTTTCCTTCTTTTACTCTTCTTTCCTTTCTTCTTTGCTTCTTCACTCTTCACTCTTTTCTTCTTCCTTTCTTAACTTTTGCATTTCATGCACTGGTATTTACTTCAGGAAATGCATTTTCTAGTTCTTTTTAAAATTCTTTGGTTACGTTAGCGTACATCTCCGATGTCACAATAAATAAAACTATATTTATTTGTGTAAAATCTTTTTTTTAAATCTACTTTGTCAGTCGACATGCTTCTTTGGCTTCTGGTGTTCTCTTTGCCGGTTCCATATCAGCGTTATCAACAAATACACGTGTACCACTGTCCATTAGGGGGTCTCGATACGCGATTTGTATTTATAGTCCAGGCAAAGTAACCCATTTTGGAGCCAAAAATAGAACTAATTGTAAAATACATTTTTTCAGCATAGATCATTTCTATGAGGTGTCCAGAACAACATACTAAAAGTCCTAAGAAATCCTAGTTGAGGAAATATGTTTAATTCTCATCAATCCGAGATGTGTGCTAATAATGCCAGGCAACAATACACCCCAAAAATGTATTTTTTTTCCTTTACTCTTATCAAAATAAAACTTTACACAATGAAAGTACCCATGAAAAGTAACATTTGTTGTATTACAAGTGTCTTTGAAAATTAATTTTAATATGCAAATGAGCTATACACTAATCGAATATGCCCAAAATACACCCAAATAGGCTTAATTTTTTCCTTTACTCCTACCACAATACATCTTTACATAGTAAAAGTACATGAAAAGTAACTTTTTTTGTATTACAAGTTTATTTTTAAATTATTTTGAGTATGCACATGAGCTCCACACTTATTGAATATGTACTAATTTGCATAGGCAGAAACACCATACCCCTGGCAGGTACTACCAAGCCAGGCAGTTTTCAGGTTAGAGGCTAGTCTAAAAGCAGCATTGCCATCACCCATTGGCAGTAGGATGATTGGATGAAGATTGGGCCGATGTATTTGTCATACATATTAATGGTGTTTCTGCCTATGCACACATCTCAGATTGATGAGAAATAAACATATTTCCTCAACTAGGATTTCTTAGGACTTTTAGTATGTTGTTCTGGACACCTCATAGAAATGATCTATGCTGAGAAAAATTATTTTACAATTAGTTATTACAACAGTGGTCTAAATGAGAAAATGAGAACTACACTCCTCAACTTTATGGGAAGCTCAGCAGCAAAGAAATACCAATTCTCGCGTAATGGGCCTTTAAGAGGCCACAAGGGAAGAGATGCAATTCCTGGTAGAGCCCACTAGAAATTCTGTAGCCCTAATGGTTCGTTCCCCTCTGCTTTTCCACATCTCAACTGTTCATCCAACCCTGCACACACTATAGACATGCTAATAATCTGGCTGGCCACAACTTTTGTTTTTCTTAATGGCCCTCCTGCTACTGTTGCGGCTTCTGCAGACACAGAGAAGGCTGTTTCAACTTTAAAAATAACCTTTTGTCCTTCATTCATCATTTTCTGTAAAAAAAATATTCCTAGTGGAAATTGCTGTGTGTCACATGAAGACTTTTTACAAGTCGATTTATTACAACATGTGGAGCAGATATATACAAGTCCTCAGCGACACAGCAATTGCTACTAGGTACGTTTATGCTTTTTCAAGTGTCACAGCCTCGCTGAGGTCTTCTCTGCTTTCTTTGTGCCTGCTGCCTCTGACATTAGGCAGAGGTGTGAGGAGTGTCCACAGTAGGGAAGGGTGAAACACCCTGAGAGAGAAAGCGAGCAGATTACAGGGATAACACTGTAGAATGAGAAAACAACCTCTTGTTATTCAGTGTAAAGTTAGCTTATTCTGTATTGAGTCTAGTTGGACACTGGTACTGACAATCTTGCTTTTTTTACACCCAAATTCAACATGAGTAAAAGAAAATAATCTCGTATTAGCCAACATTACAACTATTACCACAAAGTGGGGCAAATTTGACCTCAAACTACTCTTTCAGAATACTCAGATTCAAATGTACTAATTCAGAATACTTTAAAGTATGTAGTTCATAGCAGTTCAAATACATAGATCCCCTTGAGTCCACCACAGTTGGTGAATATCCCAATATCTCAACATTAGTCAAATAAAAAAAGTAAGCTTTTGCACAGCACAATTACTATAAACTATACCTCATAATGTTCCTTCTCTATACCTCCATAACGCTCCTCTCTCTGTTACAAATGTGTTCTTGTGTGCGCACACACGAGAGCTGTTCTTTCACGCCATAGGCGATAGAGGGAGCGCAATGCTACTGTCGTCTCTGAAACATATGGGGAACACTGTTGCTAATTTTGTTTATGTTGCCATGTTTTTATCCTTTGTGTGGCACCTCCATGTGTTCAATTAGTTGATCTGCTGATGTGTAGAATAGTTGATGCCCACCCAATCAGGTGAGATCACCAACATTTTATTGTTAAATAAAGTAGAAATGTATTAAATCCGCACACAATATAAGAGAGATGAAACGTGTCTAGGGGTTTGATGTATGGATGTGTGTTAGTAGCTTGTGGGTGGACAGGAATGAAGTGTAAGTGTGTGTGTGTGTGCGTCAATAAGAAGAGTGTAGAGAATGAGATGAGCTGAGGGAGAGCTATGGGTATGTGGAGGCTGCTGCTTATCAGTATACCAGCATTATCTTGGTGACCCTCCTGAGGAAAGAATTAGCATTTATACACAATTGCACCCGCATTCATTTGGCGCCCCTTCATGGTACCATTGTACTGACATAGTTTTGGTACCTCTGACCAAGTAATACACTTAAAACTGTTATTTAAGAAAGCAATGCATGCTATAAGTAACTGGCCTGAGGAGACCAGCTGTGGAGTGAGTGACACACTGGGCTGCCCACTTGCTGAATGTAATCTTGCGGTTCTCATGGAGACTGGCATTTGCGTTAGGCTACTCACCTGCTGAATGCAATCGTGTGGTTCTCACCTGCCAAATTTAACCGCGTGGTTCTCTGCAGGTTTGAATCAGTTAGACACTGCCATAAAATCAACCGATCACATAAGCCATTGTGATATTTTGCTCATGAAAAGCTGTAGAAATTAGTGATGGAAAGTGGTATTTCATACACAAGGTATACCATCCATGTCATTTTCTGTTATTTGTGAATGATTTATATTAATGCCACAAATATTCTCATGGTGCAGGAGTTATGAATAATGCTGCGGTTCTTGGCAGATTATAGACAGTGAAATCAACTGATCCCATAAGCCATTGCGATGTTTTTCAAGTGCACAGTGAAGAGCCAATGCGGTGTACAAACTAGCAGTTGTATTTCATACAGAAGTCATCAACAGAGAGATGTGACCCTAGATGAGCTATGAATTTGTCATTTACATAAATATAGTCATAGTTACAGTAAAAGTATAGTTACATAGGAAATACTTTTGTCCAAAGTGACTTAACGAAAAACGTAAAAAATAAAGTAAAAACAAATTATATTAATTAAAAAATGTTTATATATGTCATTTCATTTGTCATTTTATGTCAATGTCATTTAATATGTCATTTAATTGGAGGGACTACCGTCCACGCCGTGAGCAATTGAGAAACTATCGGCTATGCAAAATTGACATTTAAAAGAATATTCTTAATACTTTTAAAATTAGTTAATAAAATAAACTTGCTTGCAAGCTGTTACTGGCTGGATAGGAAAGCACCAACTAGTGATTTTAAACCTGATGTAAAGCTTGCCTAAACAAACATTAGCTCACTAAACTTGGAACTGCAGTGAGCCAAGAGACGGACAGCTTTGAGATTAAGAACCAACTGTCAAAGCAGGAGACACTACACAAATTCCTTACTGGGTGAAATCAGTGAATTGTTATTGAAATAGTGGCATGTAATTAAAGACAGAGGAGTTAAATAAATGACCCCACAGCTACAACATCTGTTAATCACTCTTGAAGAGAACCCATTCATTTAATCAAGTGGAGACCTGAAACCCTCCAACAAACAAATTGCAACACAAGTTGGACAAAAGCACAAACCAATATAAAGCAAAACTCCTTTGAAGAGCAATAGGAGCCTATTGAGAGCAGCCTAATGAAGAAACAGTAACCAAGTTACTTGAATATATTTTTAATTTGATGTTTAAAAGTATTGTGTGAATCCTCTTTAAATTAGTTTGATAGCATAATCATATGAAGAACTTTTAAAACAGACCTGATCTTCCCACTACCCAATCAGCTAATCACCATGGAGTTTTGAGAACCCTGTCCAAAACCCTGTGGAAAATGCAAGAACAGACTCCACAACACTGCGTGGCCAACACACACGCCAGCGAGCATTCATTGGTTGTTGTTGTTGTTAGCATTCTGTTTGCTCTTACAGTTGACTTGCTAGTTGTAGGGGAAATCTCTTAACAATCCCTTTATGTAACATAAACTTACACCTGGAGGTAGACCAGATTTGTACATCTGACATGTGTTTTGCAGCAGCATGAGAACCAGGCCAGGAAAAAACAAGTAAGATACTTGACTGAAACACCCAAGTTTAGCGAGTTTATAGGAATGGTGAAGGCGGCATACTGAAAGCAGCAGGAGAGAGGTGTATCATTATAAGACAGACGCAAGCCGGCTATTGGTCAGAACTGATGAATGAACGAATGACGCAGACAGCGATTTTTCCTGGTAGAACCTTTGCATACAAACAGAAAACTATTGAAATAGTTACACAGCAAACGGCCAAAACATTGGAATGTATTGTACAAAAGCATGAGTTGTTCAGTCAGTGATGACCTCACAGCTGTTTGGGAATATGAGTTTGTCGAGGCCACCAAAATGTCCAGGACCGTCACTGCAGCCAATGATGATGTCAGAGGAAGGGCAAAACAAGAACTGACACAATTTTTAAATGCTAGTGAATTGTATTTATTATTTGTTCTGTGAAATGACCTTGCTTATCCTGAAAGGCTCTTTGAAAAAAATGACAACTAATAATAATAATATAAACAGAGATGAAATAGATGGAGTAGGGAGATTGCAAACATGAACATTACAATATGTAGCAGACAGCATACACAGTATAAGTGACTGACACTGAGGAACGGATACAGTGATGGAGGTCTGAGCCAAAAAGTGCTGCAGTATTAAGTTAGCACCTTTGTTGATGGTTCAGCGCAGTGACGGCCTCTGGAAATAAGCTCCTCTTGAGGCTGCTGGTGTGTGAACAGACCCCTGTAGCGCTTGCTGGGTGGGAGAATTGTAAACCGTTTGTGACCGGGATTAGAGGTGTCTCTGATGATGCCTTTTGCCCAGTGGAGGCATCGTTTTTGGTAGATGTCCTCTTTGCTGGCCAGATGGGCACCGGTGATCCATTGGTGATTTTCATCACCCATTTCAGGGGCTTGCAGAGCAGTTGCCGTACCGTACTGAGATGCAGTTTGTGATGATGATCTCAATGGTACAGCACCAGAGACCCACCAGGATCCGGGAACTGGGAACTTGATATGGAGAAACCATGAGCACCTAAGAGGGAATACAACGGTGAGGAGAACACACACACACACACACACTGCTGCTTGTTTATAAATCACTAAATGGGGCAGGAGCAAAATACATCTCAGATATGTTTCAGCAGTACACGCCTGCAAGACCTCTCAGATCACTGGAGAGAAATCTGATGGTGATACCTACTGTCAGACTGTCAGGGTTTGAGTGGGTTTGCATCTAATTCAGATCAAAGAGCTCATATAGTAGTCAAAGAATAGCCCTGGCAAGGTATATGGTCACATTCAGTCTCCAGATATGGACATATGCATTCAACACGAAGTATAGAATTGAGTTAAGGTCCAGAGTGCTTTGCTTACGTTGCTTGCGGTCGAAAGTTGAGAGAACTTCTCAGGCGGCCACGCAGGCACCGGCCAAACAAATCACTTGCATGCAAATATTCCAGCACAGGCGCTAGCCAATCGAATTGGGTTTATGCAAATATCCAAAGAGGGCTAGACTGAATAAAAAATGGTGGATGCCTTTTTTAAAAACATTTTCTTTTAAGAGTTACTGAGAAATAGACACTGAACTATGTAAAAACCCTATTATTGTAACCAAAAAAAAAGTCTGAGGTGATTTGCAAGGTTTCTGCGACCACTCACTATCTAACCCGCATTAGCAAAGTAACTACCCATAAAGTACACAGCGGTCAGCAATTCAAAGCGGCGTGATCAGTTGTTGACCTCTTGATCTCACTATAAATGTCTGCGTTGTCTTCACACCTTCAAAGCCCACCGTCAAGGGTTAATGCAATGCGTACATGTGATATGTCCATTATGGTGTAGTAGTCCACATAACTGGATACTGCACAGATGTATCGCAATGTGATCACATAGGCTGCAGAGAATGTACTTTTGAAAAGGAAATGCATTTGTGAATCAAGCTGCATTAGGAAAGTCTCAAAAATCCACAAATATATTCAGGGATGTTCACAAATGGCAAGTGGTTTGTATATGCAAGTTCTGTAAATTAATGTCACAGTGTTTGCATTTGTGAATCATGTAACATTTATTAGTACATTTTAAACTATAACTTCACATGGATGAGCCTATTTTGAGATAAATTCAAATATTAGAAATTACCCCAAAATATAATTTTATGGTCTGATTGAAATCCTCTTAATTTTGATATTTTCACTTTATTCATTAGGTGGAAATACAGGAAAAATAGGTCAAGTTCTTTAAGGAGAAATATGATTTCTATTTCTTCCCTGCATTACCGGCACCGGCATGAAGAGGGCGAGTGTGGGAAGTGCTTGTGTGTGGCCCCGCTGGTTAAATATTGAGCGCATCGCTAGTCATCCGCCCAGCTGCGCTTTCATTATGGGGCTCGGGATTCAGGGCCACCTGAGTGTGACTGAGAACACTTGACACCATGACTGAGAGAGCGAGAGGGATCCTCTTCCCACTGACACTACCCCTGGCATGCCAGGAAGACCCTTCGGCCAAGACCCAACCTACTTTCTCAGGTTTACTTTCATCTCTACCCTTTCATCGCAATCATCTCTTACCTTAATGCAAATATACAAAGGTCTGCTTATATTCACGTATTAGCAACAATTCTAACTATGAGTATCGGCAACGCTTTGATATATTAAAATCAAGCTAGGCCCATTGACCCGGGACCCCATTTTGAGGAAGCATACAATATTTTGCCATTTGACCACTTTTGCTTTTGTGATAAGCAAAAATGTGTTGACATGTTGATATGTTTGCCTTAAAATCTCGGTAACCGAGACATGGCAACCTGTCATGTCAACCTAATTGATGTGGCTGCCATACTGGATTTCATCGAAAGGTTTCAAAGAATTTCACAGGCCACAAATTTTGTCCAATTTTCCCTAATTTGCTTCAGACCAAGCTTTACAAAAGTTATCTTAAGTTAGGTGGATTTTTACCAAAAAGAGACTCTCTTTTTATATCCTAATATCAGGAATAATGGGTATAATATAAGGCATTCAACAGGAAGTGCTGCTGCATCTTTACACTGTTATCTTTCTCCTCCGCATATGTTTTATTTTCTGATGCATCTCAGATTTAAGGGTAGGCCTGCTGCTGTTTAATACAGCCTTTTCGGTTGCTTCAGGAAGTAGTGTATCAATATTTATTAACACTGGGCTACGGACGTGATGGGTAAGTATATTTAAGATTACTAACAAGTTCATATCAACCTCTAAACCTCTGACAGTTTTCACTGAAACAACAATGAGAAACAAAGTAGCTGAGGGCTTTTTCTCGCATTAGGTGGCTTAACAGAGGTTAACAGCAAGGAGTGCCCTAAAAGGTATAAGTCTATATAAGTATAAGTCCCTGACACCGTGAGGGACCTAACGCAGTGCAACCTACCTATGCCGCAGGCAATATAAGTTAAGGGTGGTATATGAATAATAGACATTGGCAATGAAAGATATGATTTGATGACTACCACTGCCTGTATTTTCTATGGAGATGTATTCCACATCCGATGTGGTACCAACCCAGGCAATGTTACACAATCTCGGAGCTAAAGATCAAAATAGCTTTTATTGTTGTGCATTATTTTTTATTTTTGGGCCATCAGCCTCCCTAAGGAACTCGGAGAAACGTCGTTGCCCTAGGTGAGGCAACTTGAGAGAGGCAACCTGAGAGGATGGAAAGGCGTGACGGACCATAGCAATTGCATACAGCAGGTTACTCACACTGTGATGCAACAATGCTTGCCGGTCATCGCTTTTGTGCGGAGCCGGACTGGGTAAATTCACCAAAATGCGGACTCAGTGATCTGCCAAACCTCTCCAACGGGTCATTCTAGTTTTTCTGGATTTAAAGTAATTTACCAACAACATGGAATACTTTACGTAAGGGTAAGAACAATACCTATTTGCCATTTGCATGCACAGATTAGCATATGAGCGCTTGACACATTAAATCTCAATGTCAAACAATTTGAACTGTTGGGCTATTGCAAAATAGTTTAAAATGATTGTTAAGGAACACCGACTTCTATTGGTGAGACTGTTCCGTGGAAAACGTTTGGTCAAGTGAGACGAACTGACCGCTAGTTGCCGGTGTATTGTTCCTCTCATTACTTCGTAATTGTCTCTTGATGAACTGAGCCCGGACCTGAGCGCTTTTTTTGCGCGTACACGCGCGCATCGCGATGTGTAAAAAAGATCAGTGGATAACTGATTATTAAGCATGATTCTTAAATCGCAGAAGACTACAAAGTTTTAATCTATGATTTGCTTGGGCCTTAACAGAAAGACTGTTCAAGCCTGTCAGAAACCTACCTCAGCTGTCAAATGTCAAAGCTTACATTTTAAAAGGCAACGCAGAACACCTGTTGTGTTTCACCTATATCGCTCTTGGATGTACAAAACGCGACAAATTCAGTGGTGACATTTCCAATTTCTAAAAAGGGAGGAAGAAAGGCTGCAGAAGTAGCAGTTTCGGTGAAGTTATGACGGAGTTCTGGCTGGTGTCTGTCCCGCTGGACAAGAACAGCTCGCAGTCACTGGAGAAATTGAAGCGCGCCGCATCCAAAGCCAGTCTAGCCTCAAGCTTCAGGTTCCCCATACCAGATCTGAAGGTAAGAATGTGTTCAACATGACTATGTCCTTGTAACCTACTTAACAAAGTGTAGATAGCTATAATTGTAATGAATTAGACCTTCTCGCTTGTTTACATGGTGAGATTAGGTTACACAAGATGAGTGTACCAAAACGAGCTTTGTGAGAAAGCAACACAAGGTGGCTGGTGAGATTTCTGTCCCGTATGGAAGACACATTACACTTTATGGTGAATACACATATAATGTAATTCTAAGTACACAAGCAATACAAGGCTCAACGGTATATTTCTTGAGGTCAAACGTGTCAGGTTCCCTTTGCTAATGAAGGCGCTGTCTCATATTGCGTCTCTGAAGGACTGCTGAGTGGTTTTGCGAAGAGATCCTTTAAGTCTATAAATCTCCTCACTCAATGTCTGTAACTTGTTTTGTGAGTTCTACAAGCAGAGGTGAGAAGTACATAGGCTTTAGACCTTTAGAGTTTTTTGGACCAATTATATGTCATTTATTTTTCCTTTCTCTGTTTCTCCTTGCCTATAATTAGGCAGATTTGTTGGGTTAACATCAATACTAGATTTTCCCAATTTACCATTGTCATTACAGACATTACATAACAAACTTACATAGTTTACTTGTCATTTTCATTCACCAATGGGTAGTTATCTTTTTTGGATGCAAAAGAGTGAGTCCTCATTGTCAAGTGTCATTTCCAAAACTCATCCTGAATCTCTCTTTGCTCATGCTTGCTTGCTCATGTTCTTACTTTCTTTGTCTGGTCCATCACTAGTCCAGTCTCCCAGTATCATGTGCTTGAATGCTCGACTAAGTGCCACTATCACCTGACTGCTATAGGTTCTGTGTTATCCCAAATAAATATTTACTGAGTGAAAACTAGTACCCCACAAAGGACTGCCAGCTTCTGATTAGGAAGGAGAGTATTTTTTTCTGGAAATGTTTCAGAAAGTAATGTTATATTGAAGTTTGAAATGTTGTTACTCTCTAAGGTGGGCACACTGGACACCCTGTTGGCTCTGTCTGATGACCTTTCAAGAATTGACACATATGCTGAAAGGTAACTCCTGAAAAATGAAATGAACCAAATACATCATGTCATTAGTTCTACTTTGACATGACATTTTCATTTTTTTGCATTTGAGAAAATAAGAAGTTTGACAATTCTCACTCTAACTTTGAAAAAGGTAGAAATATAAATAGTAGATTGTAACTCAAATACTATCCCCGGGCTTATCACTGTCCTTTCCGCAAATCTCTCACACATCATAATAATCCTAAGGCTTTACGGTGAAGTGAAGGCATAGAGCCCTTATTTCCAATACTTTATATATTCCTTGCATCAATTTTTGTGATATTGGATTTGGAAGCATACATGGAAACGGCCTACCTCGACTGATTGAAGTGTGAAGGAGGTCTGACATGTCCAGCAATTAGACTCATTCATTTAGACATGACCTGGACAGGAATCCAAGCCAGCTAGCGTGAGGCTTCCAGGTGGCTGCTTGTCCCATTGTGTAAAAGTGGAGTTCCCTGGAAAGAAGGATGACTGGGTAAATTCCCCCAGCTACTGTACCTCAGTTATCGGCAACAGGGGACACTCAATCTACTGGTCTCCAGTTTCAAGTGTGGCGACACAATGTTCCATCTTCCGCCATGGCTGCAAGACCCGGGACATTTACACTAGACACCTATTTATTTATTTTTTCTTCCTGTGATGTGTTTCTTTTCCTCTGACGCATATGGTGTCACTGAAGAACAGCTAGATGGCATAGTGGCTTCAATGGGCTGACAAAACCTTGTCTTTGATGTCTTTACAGTTGGACTTATCATTGAAAATTCCCTCTTCTTTCTTTTGCCACTATATTTTATGAAAGAATTTAAACACATCTGTGATCACCTGTGTAAGTAAACATATAGAGGATAACCCAGACAAGAAATTAAAATCAATGCACATCTAAAACAGGTTGAGGCAAATTTGGGAATATTTATTAAAATGGACTAACTCCTTATTCTGTGTCCTTTCTACTCCTGCCTAGTGTGATGCGGAGAACCTCCCAGAGCATGGTGGAGGTGATGGAGCAGTCTGATAAGATTCTGGAGAACGCCCTGGCCAATGGAGGTGAGTGGGAGAGAGGAGCCCAGAGGGTTCCTCATGGAGCAGAGCGCAGAGGAAAGTCATTAGCTAAGAGCACAGAGGCAGCACGGCATCTAGCCGGCTCCGACTTGTTTGGAACCACCCTAGTCAAGGCAGCAGATCCAATTACATTTACATGGCTGTTTTACAAGGTTAGGTCAAATTGATCTTGATCAAAGCTTTACCTTGTGCTGTTACAGACGTGGCTATGCATTGTGGTCTTGTAATGCAGTCAAACAGGATGGCATAGAGGATATAATGCCATTTTTAATTATTTGCAGAGTTAAACCTCTTGCTTGTTTTTCAGTTCTGTTTTTTAAGTTGCTTTTTCCCGTTTTATGTGTTTATTTGAAATACTTGTGATAGTTCTTTATTTAGGAGTATACTAAACAGTTTCCTGTGCCATCACCCCATAATAACCACACCAAGGAGTTAGCAAATGTGTACGATATCATTTAGACATAGATCTTTGTTTCAGGTTAGTTTTATGCAGTGTCTCCATTCAGGTGTATACCAGTGCTAATGGGTGATTTCTAGGTGGTGCAGTAATTTTTAAGAGGTTTGGTTTGCCATATTGCAAGTAAATAAGTGATAATAACATTAATTGTTTTCTGATTAATCTTTACCTTCCTAAACTTTTTTTCCCACACCAACCCAAAACTAATGCTCACCCACTAGAATACAGGGGCCCAACCAGAGTGTCACGGTTGCAAGCCTACTTCCAGACCTTGCTGGGTACTTTGGAGTGTGTGTGCTTGCTAAAGTTGTGTCAATGCATGTTAAGACACACAGGAATGTGGTGTGTTCATGCTATGTGGTTCTGTGCAGCTGTGCATGGGATGTGACATTGGTTTGGCTGTGTTGTGTTTGTGTTTGTGTTTGTGTTGTGTTGTGTTGTCACATTGAAATGTGTTTATGACTGACCATATTCTGGATCTGTACTACCCTTCAGTGGACCTGGCCAGCTATGTGACACGATTCCAGTGGGACAGAGCCAAGTACCCCACTGCTGTACCTCTCAAGTGTCTGACCGAAATCATCTCCAGGGTAAAACTATTTTTTTGAGTCTATTGTTGGTACAATCAAAGGCATTTATATAGAATGCATCTCCAGAAGATGTAACCCAAAATACATACTGTCAGTGTTACAGCCTTGTGTTGTCAAGTCAAGTCACGTTTATTTATATAGCACATTTCATATGGCATACATAGACACAATGTGCTTTGAGTGGAGGGATGACATTAAATTATCTAAGATGAACAAACACACTTAGCAAAATGAAAAATTTAAATAAAAAATATATATATGTATATACATGAAAATAAAAACAATAAAACAAAGACCTATAGTCATGAATTAAATGTTGTGTTGTGGTATTGTGTGGGTGTGGTATGTGTGTGTGTGTGTGTGTGTGTGTGTGTGTGTGTGTGTGTGTGTGTGTGTGTGTGTGTGTGTGTGTGTGTGTGTGTGTGTGTGTGTGTGTGTGTGTGTGTGTGTGGTATACATGTGCTGTTTTGTGTGTGTCAGCAAGTGTCTCAGGTGGAAGCAGAGCTGAAGACTCGAAATGCGGCCTATTTTAACGTGAAAGCCAGTCTGCAAGGTCTTGAGCGTAAAACGGAGTAAGTTTGCTAACCTGTTTAACTCACATGCTTCTGTTGGTTTGTTTCTGAACACCCTGACTGACAGAACGCCTTCATTTGGTTCATACACTATATTTGTAATACTGAAATATTATGGATTGCTGTTATGTAGATGGATGCTTGATAAAACATGGTGAGGTGTTATCAGTGAATGTATTTTTTTCCCACAGAGGGAGCTTACAGACACGGGTACTAACTGATATTGTGAAGAAAGAGGACCTGGTATTGGGCTCTGAATATCTCACCACTTTATTGGTAGTCGTGGCTAGGTCAGTGAAAACATACACAAATGTGGTGTATCTTTTTTGTCTTTCACACTGTTTTGTTAAGATGTGTGTGTGTGTGAATAATTTCAGGACAAGCTATAGCCTGTGGGAGAAAACCTATGAGTCCTTGTCTGAGTTTGTTGTTCCTCGCTCAAGTCGGTGAGTTTATGATCGTTTCCATAGTTTGAGTGTAATGCTCATGTATGTGTATTGTCTTCATGAATGCCTGATGCACTGGACAATCTCAACATTTGGGGTAAATGTGTGGGTAAAATGGGGTAAAATAGCCCTGTGTTCATGACCATCTGCCAGCAGTACCGCGCTATCATCTTGGTGGCACTGTTGTCACACAGAGAAGGGCACCTTGCTCGTTTTAGGAGCCAGTGTAAAGTTACTGGCGGAAAGGAAGAGTGTGTCTGACCACAGTCTGCTGCTGTTGGCAGTCTCAGTTGCGAGTCTTAATTCCTCCCTTGACCACAAACCTGGGCTATCAAGGATCAAGGGCCATAATCTGTGGTCTACGTTACATGAGCTAAGGGAGTATGTAAACTGTCATTATTCTTTGTTTAGATTGTAGTAGATATGTACTGATTGCCCCTAAAACAGTGTTTTTTTACTGGCGTTGTAAATGGTATAATTACATTGTATGGTTTTGATATGTATGGTTTTGATAACTCCATGATCTCATCCATGGTGCATTTTTATATTAATATTTGTTCAATTAATAGTAGGGGTATGAAGCTAGAATGTTATGAGCTATTAAATTATGTCATTTCCACCCATATTTTTGTTGCAGAAAAATACTGGAGGAACAAGAGGGGGGTATTTTCACTGTCACCCTGTTCAAGAAAGCTGTGGGTGAATTTAAAGCTAATGCCAAAAAGAACAAGTGAGTCATGCCTACATCTCTCTCCAACCTTCCAATCAGATGCTTGAAATCATTAGGGATGGGTTGATTAAGAACTCACCGTGTTGCCATGGTGCCTGACAGGTTCACAGTGAGAGAGTTCAGCTTGGAGGAGGCCGAGCGACAGAAAGAAGAAATGGGTCGCCTCAATGTGGACAAGAAGGAGCAGTATGTAAGTCAGACGAATATGCTTGAAACGAGTGTATAGGTACGTAATGATACACTTTGAGGATAGCATACCACAAATAATATTGCACCATTTAAAGAAAGTGTATTGGTGTATAGAATCAGTAGTTTACAAAATAAAATCTTCACTCTACATAGCTTCTTCTAGTTCCAGAAAAAAGGTAATTCAAAATAATTATTTGGCAAGTACAGTTCTGTTTTCCTTTATAACAGGACTTTTATAATGTTGCAGACAACAACAAGTGAGTAAAAACGTCATAGAAAACACAACACAAATAAAAAAATGAAAAATGCTCTCCTATAGGGTATCTTTGTACGCTGGCTGAAGGTGAATTTCAGTGAGGTATTTGTGGCCTGGATACACCTGAAGGCTCTCAGGGTGTTTGTGGAGTCTGTTCTCAGGTAAAGTTGTTTCCCTTGCATTGAGTAAGTCAGCAAAAACCCAACACTCTCTCATACCCTCTAGCTCCTTTTTTTTGCCATGTTTTTGTAGGTTTGATATCCTCAAATACATTTTTATGATATGGTCATATGGAAGCATTTACAGCATGGCATCTCCAAATATATATAAAATACATCGGGTAGCAAGCTAGCTAGCTTTTATAAGTGCCAACTGTCTTGTTGGTGTTCACAAGGCTAGTCTATTGGCTTTTAGCTAGGTTTAAATAAACACTTTACTGTTGCTGTAAGGATTCAAAGAGAAGGACTTGATAATTCCTTCATATTGAAAAGGGTGCTGTAATAGAGACAAATGGGCGTGTGCTGAATTTGACTGGTTTGTTGCTGGACAGGTATGGTCTGCCTGTCAGTTACCAGGTGATTCTACTTCAACCGGACAGGAAGTGTGTGAAGAAACTCAGAGAGCTGCTTAGCTCCCTGTTCACCCACTTAGACCCTGCAGCTGCAGCCAGCAAACCTGATGTGAGTGGCCTTTTGAATTTAGGAGCTGAGGCAGCATTGAACCGGATCGTTACTACTTATGAATACAAGTGAGACGTCAAATGGTTTCCAAAATCTAACATTGTCATTTGTCTCCCCCTACTGGTTAGCTTGGGCTTGAGATCCCAGGAGTGAGCACGGCCCAGCAGGAATACTATTCCTACATCTGCTATTCCATCAACATCAACGTAGTAGACCCAAGCTAGCAGCTGAGTATGGAAAACATCACAGGAGATTTCATCATTGAAAAACTCACAAAAGGGGTTCCAAAAGTTGGTCACATGCACACCATTGAGTTCAGTGGGTATTATTACTCAATGTTGGCATGATGTCACCATGGACCAAAGTTCTCAGTGGGTGCATTGGATACACATGGACTCTAATAAAGAGTGTCCAAAGTATAATAACAGTGACTGGTCACTGCAGTTTTATCTTTATTTTTATAGATGTTGACAAAAACATGATAAATTGATGATGATGTACACAAACAGGGAATGTAGGAGAAAGGATTCCACTTCTTAACATCCTGAATGCACTTTCACAACTGGTGAAATTATGTGTTTGATAAATTCCAACTATGGAACCCCTCCATTTCAACATACTGCAAGACCTTCTTCAATGATATGCAAGATGGTAACATACAAGTTGACCATCTGTCATGTTTTAACTAGATATGCCACTGACAAAAGCCTGTCGCATAGTTTAATGTTACTTGCTCATATGTAAACACTATGTGAAGTGCAGCAATCTGAATTTCACTCTGAGAGAAAACAGCTGCACATTAATCTCAGCTACTAGACAGCATAGTCTGTCTGTATGTACATGAACCATATAACCATTCTTTACATTGCTGTTGCAGTCTTTTGCATCATTCCAACCAGAATCTTAAATGGTTCAATATTAATGTATAAAGAAGGATCAAGTTTGCATTTTTAAAAATGTGACCGTATGTGCAACAATGTGAGATGAACGTGTGCATTGTTTTAAGATTCACACTCAAGCATTATCAGTACATTATATTTTATAGAAAATAAAGTTCAAATAAAAATAAACATTTGTATAGGTTTACTTTCTACTGTACATAGAAGCAAAGGTCTGAATTAGTACATGTGTCATGAAGTAGCACACGTGCATTCCAGCATCTCTGCAAGTAGAGCAAGGCTAGCCAAGGGCGTAACTATAGGGGGTGCAGCAGGTGCGGTCGTACCTGGGCCTGTGGGTCTTGGGGGCCCGTAGCCGGGATACATAGACATATTTACGTCAATCTAAATAGTCTGAATAGCCAAGTCGCATTGGCAAAAATACTGATGTATACCCATATTCAGAAATAATTACACTGCCTAAAATAGCCGAATATGTGCGCGGGGGGAGGGGGCTTGGCGGCAGCGGTTAGTGACCTACCCTGACAGTTTCAAGTGTTATGCTGAATATGTGCGCGGGGGGGTGGATGGTGGGGCGGGGGGGGGTGGCGTGGCGGTTAGTGACGGTTAGTGACCTACCCTGACAATTTCACAGTTTCAAGTGTTATATGCTGAATCTGTGCCACTGAGGCTAGCCCATAGCTCAATGGTTTTCTAGAGACAAAATGGATATTTGATAAATTCAATTTTAGTGCAGGAGGCTTTGGAATAAATTAATATCTTCCAAGTTTGCAAATGCATGTTCCATTAGTAACACACCTCACCTCTCTCGTTGTCTTAGATCAGTATGCCATCAGGCTGGCAGACCTAAAATACATCATTCAAGAAATATATTGTTACTCATGAGTAGGGCTTCTGTGTTAATTAGTCCCCACAAATATGGTTATATATACAGTACCAGTCAAAAGTGTTTTCTTTACTTTTATTATTTTCTACATTGTAAATTAATACTGAAGACATTTAAACTATGAAAGAACACATATGGAATGATTTACTAAACAAAAAAAGTGTTACCTACCATGTAGAAAATAATAAAAGTAAAGAAAAAACTTGGTGTGTCCAAACTTTTGACTGGTACTGTATACTCTGCTATGCTTTGACTTGATATACAGTATGTACGTATCAATGCAAACATTATTTGGCACACAAACTCAACAGCATTTAATTTGCACGCAACCCAACTCCACCCACTGCATCATTTTGAAAAATGCTAAAAGGTGGCCAACGAGTTTGAGTGGGGATGAAAATGAAACTCACTCACGTATGGGGGGGGCTGATGGGAATTTACATGATCCTACCTGTCACTGGGATATTCCGTGTCTGCCTCTGCTTTTAAGATGAGCGTATCCAAATACAAATATAATAATAGGTATTGTGCAGGGCTAAACTTAAATTTTAAAACATGCTTAAAACAGGTGTGATTTATCAATCTCCATTAGTAGCCAGCGGATACAGAACTATGCAGTGAGAAAACCTTCCCGAAACTTAAGAGACGTGGTAGCGACACACAACAAACGCTGGAATATTGGTGTAATTGCCATCGCCATTGTCTGACAGTGCAGGTTCGAGTCCAGTGCAGGATTATGAACATATAAATAAATTCTCATAGCCCACGGATTAGTGCCAGAAATAAAACCCAGCGCACTTCACAGCGGAGACTGATTTCACAATGTTATCCACAGGCTTCTATGAGCTTAGAAACTCCGTCAGAGCATTTTAAAAGCACATGATGGCACGAAGACAAAGGTTGCACCGGAGCAAAGGTGATAGCGTCATCAAAGACATATTAACCACTAACGGAGCTTCTATGGGTGACCAAAAATAAGTTCTGGTGTCAGTAGTGTTAGCTATAATCACTTTGAAAGATGTGTTCAACAAACGTGTCGAACCATTAAAAACATTTATTTTAGAAACTTGGACATAATGGCGTCTGGTGCATTGACTGATTGAGACAAAACTGTACATCGTTTTGGCCCATTTGCAGTGTATCAATAGCAACAACCAAATGTGTGGAAAATGGGCCTCTCTGTTTAGTGACCTACGCAAATGTGCACTCATAATAGTTACGTTACTCTGGCATGCAAATAAGCCACATCCAAATAATGGGCCTTTGATATATTTAAAAATTTGATATATTTGTGAGACGTGAAACCAGCCTCCATGCAGTTGTCTATGTAAAGTCATAGGCCTATAGAATTTAAATTACAAATAGTCCTAAAAGACAACATAGGCCTATATGGATAAGAAAATACATATCAGCCTGCCATAATGGATATAATATCGGTTTAATTCTGGGGGGTGGGAATCGTTCTAATCTCTCCCAAACCATCATCGCACCAGCTTTAAGTCAAAACACACCAAAAGCGACCTCTAGCTTCCCCGTGACGTTCGACCAGCATGGGGAAACCGAAAACTAACAAAATGATTTCCCGTTAAACAACTGTTTCAACCCCACAGCAAGATTTATTAACTTCCTTGATTGTGATGAAATATCCAACTACATATTATTAAAGAAAGAAAAAAAAACACTTTTAAAAAGCATAAAACAAACTTTAATTTTTTGCACAATAAGAAACAGCCTGAAACACATATTCTGTATCGAAAACATTCCGTTTGTGTCTGCTAGGTATAGACTACCAATAAATAGGGGCAATCATAAGCATGTCTTATGGAATTAAGGCATCAGTGTTTCTCTGAAAAGCTACCCAAAATTGTGGTCCCCCATATACCCTTAGGTTCCCAGGTGATGCCTGGTGATTTCACCAGGGCTCATATGATGTATAGAACAGACCCCCACACTCTTACACTGTGTCAATAGTGTATGGTATATCCCTCATCTAGTGTTTGAGGAATGTCATCGTGCTCCTCTTCCATAGGAGAGGAGAATGGGTTGAGGCGAGGTGTGCAGTGGGCCACCACACCTGGAACTCATAGCTCATCCCTCCCAATGTCATCAAGGTCCACATCACTCAGGTCATAGTCATCCTCCTCTGGAAGCTGTAGGAGATACGTAATGTCTGTTTAGCTCAAACATATCCAAGAGACAGTTGCTTTTGTCATAATGGGATTGGAATGGGATTGTCAGAACCAACAACTTTCAGAGCCGAAAGTAAAAAAAAAAAAAAAAGAATATATATATATCGTTATCAGGAGGAAGGATACAATTATTGCCAATTTTAGCACAAATTCACCAAGTGTGAATGGACACGAATTAACACTTTGCAGTTCCTTGCACCACTCTGCCTAATGTAAACCTTAGTCAACACGGACTGGTTTGTGGATTATGTGACATTCTGATGCAACAGCATAGTCACCACTCACCACTCCATCTTTGCCATCCCAGGGCTCTACTGCGTGGATCTTTGGTAGAGCTGTTCCTCCAATTGTTGCTGTGGAGCCGCGTCCAACAGAGAGGTCCCTGCAAACGGAAATAAGAAATATAGTTAGCAGAGAATATAGTATAGTCCATATAATACAACAAAAACAAAAAATCTAGAAATCTAACTTTATTCTATTTATCACCTACCTCAGCCAAAACACAGCTCTAATTTTACATGCAGCTTGGGCAATCCAATTCAAAACTAAGTAAAAAGAGTTGAGCACTAAATGTGTATTGGCTGAGTCGTGGATAAACTGATATCACTGAACCTAAAACGGCGTGACACCCTGCATCATCGCAGTTGAAAAGGTAATATGAGACATATTCCATTCCATCACAACTCAAGACTAAACACGAGACATACAGGTTAGGCATTTCACTGAGTGGACTATTCTAAAATATGTGAAAATAGGGAGTGTTCATCTTCAAGAGAGACAGATTGAGAGCTTAGACTCACCTGAGGAACTCGTGGATGCCGGTCTCACTAAAGGAGCCCTTCAGAAGGGCAAACTTCATTTTGCGGGCATTTATGGCGGTCATAGCTGGGTAGCCAAAGCCACCAATGCCAAGTGAAGACTCCAGATCCATCTGAGCTCCTGCTTCTGTCCACAACCACCTAGAGAGAGACAACACGTGAAAGAAAGAAAGAAAGAAAGAAAGAAAGAAAGACAGGAAAGGAAACAAAAGTATTAATTGTGTAAAAGTAATATAAAGAGACAACAGAATGAATAAAAAAAACAAATGAAGAATGTATAGAAAAAGAAGAAAATTAGTCAAATGAGAAGATGAAAGACCAATCAAGAACAACCAAGACCAACCAACCAACCAACCAACCAAGAGTGTCTGACACCATAAAACTGAATAAAGATCCTAACCCCCATGTCTTTTGCTTGTACTTCTCAGCCATCTTCATCATCACCTTCAGGTAGTCATTTCTTCCTGCAGCACCTGAAGGAAGAGGGAAGTTAAGACCATTCAACTCTGTCTGTGAGCCAGCCCACTCATAGCCCCTACGCATGATACTATAAAATACCATGAGCTGACACCGTAATAGGATGAACAAATGAACGTCATGTTGCCATGCTTCCTCAAACAACTGCTTAGATTGAACCTCGGAAGGGGAGGACTGGGGATTTTACCTGTATCCAGGATGTGAGGAAGCACAGCGATGATGCACAGCTGATAGTCATCGCAGGTTTTCTTCAGGACGCCCTCGTTAAGAATCTAAAGGGCAGAGCAGAGCAGAATTTCCTAAATGATTGTGTGCTACTGCCAGTGTACGAGTAAGTGAGTAGCAAGTAATGGGTGAGCAGATAGTAAGCACGTGACTATACTATGGGTGTATGGGAGTATGGGTGAATAGTTAGTAAATAAGTGAGTAATTAGTAAAGCTTGAATCAAATTGAATTGTAGAGACGGATCTGTGTAATCAGGGCCTAGACTTCTACACACCCACACCCAAAGAAGCACAAGCACATGCTAGCCCTGTGTACCTCTAGCAGTTCTGGAGGGGGAGCATTGGCAGAGAACAGGGCCAAGGCATGAGTGACGATGTCTGACCGCGTGCGTCCTCCCTCATAATCAACGGGCTGCTCTCCTTTCGCGAAGACCTTTATGGTCGGGTACCCGCGAACCTGGTGACAACAAACACAGAGGACATAAGGACAAGAGAGAGACCAATAGAGATGACCAGGTTTGGTGCTCATGAGTCTGTTGTCTTTCTGGAAGAAAGTCTTCCCTTTTTTCAGAGCATTTCAAGGATTTTTCACATTTCTCAATCCACCTGCATCTGCTTGGATGATGCTTACCGCATAACGACTGCCCAGGCCTTGATGCACAGTGGCATCCACAGCTCCCAGCCTCACTTTGCCCTTTGTCTGCTCTCTGACCTCTGTAGCAGCTGCTGCCCATTCTGGCTCCAGTCTGCAGGAGTGGAGTGATTAACGTTAGAGACGAGTACACCAAATCTACCCTCTACTGACAAACATGAAGTATCGATACTCTGGTAATCTAGTAAATTATGTAGTGTTTAGTGTTGCAGAAATGGTGATTCTCCCAGGACTGCCGTTTTCTATATACTAACTATAGGCTACGTGATCTTAGGAAGGACTCACCTCTTGCAGTGACCACACCAAGGAGCAAAGAACTCCACCAGCCAGGACTCTTCTCCGTTTAGCACCAGCCGGTCAAAGTTGTCTTCAGTCAGCTCCACCACATCTTTTTTGCCTCCACCACCTCCACCACCACTGCCACCCCCACCCTAAAAAACATAGAATAACATTTAGAATAACAGAGTGATCAAATATAGACACTTTAAGGACAAAGAGAAGAATCGGTAAGAGATCCCAGAGAGCTGAACGTGCCTGCTTGCTTTGACCTGAGCTTCCCGATTTCCCACTCAGTCGATCCTTAACCACTGAGCGCAAGGCCGTGAGGGCTCCTTCCACTATGGCCTGACTAGTACGGCCACCTTTGTCCATACAGAGAAAGGCAAAATGACGAAGAAATGAGAGCAAGAGAGAGAGAGAAAACAAAAAGTCAATGCAAGGCCTTACAAGCAAGAAAGATTACAGCCTACTCTGGCATGTGTGTGCTTTGAGTTTGTCACAGGCAATAACTTGCAATGCTTTAATTACCTTGGAAGTCTTCTGGCTTGTTCTTATTGGCTCCAAAGATCTTGATTGTGGGGAAACCCTGGATGCCATACTGGCTGGCCAATGACTGATGCTGGTCAGCATCAACAGCCCCCACCTTAACAACACCCTGCAAGGTGCATTACTGTGTTAATACGTTTAATGCCAGAAGCATAAGATTGAGGATGCCATATTTGTACTACAATCCCATGGATTGAAGGTATCTTGCATACAAAATATAAAGCACAAGTTGCTCAAAGGTAATAGACCCATCAAGAATACAGAATAATATATATATATATTATTATGTATATTTTTATATACCGGTATTATGATTAGATGAAAAGCTGGATACTCTTGATAATACCTTTAGGGCTGTGGCAGCTTTCTTCCAATCTGGAGTGAGGCTTTGACAGTGACCACACCTTTGGAGGCAAACATGGATAACTGAGTCACATGAGGGCATATATGGGTGCATTTTAAACCGTCTTTCAATTCTTCTACTTTCATTTAACTGCGATTGTTTCCATTCTGTCTGGAAGGACAGGCAGAGTCAGAGTAGAGTTTCAAAAAAGAATATTGACCACCCCCATGAACTAATGCGATCGAATATAGAACATGAAATACAGGTTCCAAACTTCCCAAAGAGCCAGTAGTCAAAGCATGGCCAGGCAGGTCACTAAACAACACAACATTAGTCAAGACACTTACCAGGGGGCATAAAACTCAATAAGCCAGAGGCTGTCACTCTGAAGAACTTTATTGAAGTTAGACGGGTTTAACTCCACCACGTCGTCACTGGACGAATAGAAGGCATGAACCGCCAGGAAAAGAGAGCTTGCCAACACACCTACAGACAAGACATGTTGAAATGATAAGTCCACTACATTGTGAAGTCGTTCACCAAGTTACCTACTATTGTCTACCATCCAACCAAACGTTAGCTAGCTACATAACCTGACATTAGCTAAACTGGTAACCCAAAGTTACTTAACCTTGCCCAACGTATGCTACAGTCCATCAGTTTGAGTTCGCCAAACCTATCGTTGGCAAATAAGTTTCTGGAATGATAACATTTCAACTTTAACGTTACATTAACGTAACCAGTCGTTGCTAACTAAACACATCTTATGAAAAGCTGGTATGATGGTGTGCAGATACACTTGTCAAAACGTAACGTTATAGACGTGGTGGGAAACGCGTAAGATTAGCAAGATAACCAATAACCATACTAGTGATGTTAGTTAACTACATTAGGCTAGACAGCATCAAACTTGAATATTATTATTATATTAACGTGAAGGTTAGCCTACTAACAGTTAGCCAAAGAGAGGCTATGAGATATTCCTGAATCTACTTAATTTAAGTTACCAAACGTGCTAGCCAGATTACACGAATTAACGTTACAAATAGATGTTAATCATACCGTGTATAGTCTTCATGGTGAATGTTCACGTTTAGAGGTTACGTTAGAACTGTATCATCCCGAACTGCAGTGAAATGATTCCAGCTAAGTTCACTGGTGGCAAAAAAGGATTCAACTTACCGTGTCTTGACCTGATTGGATGTCTTTCGCCTTTCTCGACGTCGCCCAATCAGGAGTGGACGAGTAGTTGTCTTCTCCATCAACAAAGATATCGGTAGTAGGCTACAGCCGAATACGACCTTGCGTTTAGCCGTGTAAAATTGACATCCAAAAGATAGCGTAAGTTATACATTTTCCTAAGATATAAGTTAGGTAGACACCACTGGACAGGCTGCAGGTTTCCACTATATTTTATTCAATATCTAGGTAAATTCACGTAAACACAAACACCCACAAATTGTTTGGATGATATTCAGTTCATGACTCAATTCTAAAAAAATCTCTTCTTCAATCTTATAGTATACTCTATTGATCAGCTCTCTTAGCTAGCATTTCTGACCCTTTCTGAGAGCACTGCTATTATGAATGTGTGACAGGCCTGCAAAGTGAGGTGAGATGCAGAGGTGATCAGGGAGAAAGTTTAAATGCAAAATATGTCTATATACTGTGACTCATCTGAGGGTAGGGAAAATAGTATGAAACAATTTTACATTCTTGTGTCGTCACTGCAAGTTTGACCACCAAGCCAGCAAGCCCGTTTCAAACATATCACCTAATCTGTTTACTTACTCAGTTTACAAGCATAAAGGATAATCTTACTAGATAGCACATACAACATTCTGTAGCCTACCTCTTCTGAAGGGGAAAGAACACCCCTTTTCCTTACTTGATTTTCAGGTAGTGCTTTCCCAACAGTCTGTTGTGAATCTACTGCGATGAATGTCAAATATGACTAGTCATGAATTCAACTCATGTCTCACATGAGGCATTCTGTTCAGCCCTGAGGACTAGTTTCATCATAATGACAAAAATGATTAAATGACCCAAAGGATTTTCAAACAGGAATTTAAACTAGACCTTATTAAATGCTGATGAAAAATAAGACACGGAACTGCATGCAACTGTTTGTCTATTCATTCTTGTTTACACATTACAAACTACAACTTCTTTAATCAATCATTTGCTTCATATTACATACATACATACAAAAGTTGCTCTCTCTTAATTCTGTCAGTGGGTGGCCCCTGAATGGTAGCCATTGTGCACACAACTGAAAATCAGATAAGTCAGGTTGCAGAGGGGCAGAAAAAAAGGTGACGTTTGTCAATGGTACAGCTGTAAACCACAAACACACACACACACACGAAGGGGCTGCACCAGCATATAAAAAGATCACCACGGCAGAACTGCCGAAAGCAGATGCATACAGCTCTAACCAGAGCACGTCCCTCGTCCCTCTATTGTTGGCGAATATCTCAAAGTGACTTGGTGCACAGGTAAGAGTCTTGTTTCACTAATTTACTGTGTTTTTGGTCAAGCCTTTATCATTTTTTCTCTTTCACTTTTTGTCCATTGTTCATAAAAAGGGATATAATAATCCAAACAATGCCAGAAGCATTTGACTTTGCAATTGCGTTGAATTGATAATGATAAATATGCAGTGAAATGTACGCACACTGCTATAGTCAGATTTGAAATAGCTTAAATGTAAAATATTATGTTTAACATAGTTTTTTGTATAATGACAATGACCCAAATAAAAAAGGTAGGTGTTAGGTAGGTAGTAGGTGTAGCTGTTATCTGCTCAGATCAAAGTGTACATCAAGTATCAAGTAGGACACACTCTTGTGTTTGTGCTCCCATTTGAACAATGCAGACTAAAACAAAAGAGAGGAAACTGCCAAAGAAGGACCTGGTGCACAACCTTTGAAATTGTCATGCTAAACTGTTGTTAATGCATTTACAGCTGCTGCTAATGCATCTTACTTTCAGATGGGTTCCTCTGAAGAATATTTTGAAGACGACTATGATTACAAAGATTCCATGCCATGTGATCTCAACAGCAACCACAAGCTGGAGATAGAAATAGAAACATATATTTACTCTCTCATCTGTGCCTTCGGTGTCCTGGGCAACATCATGGTGATTGTTACATATGCGTTTTACAAGAAAGCCAAGTCCATGACCGATGTCTACCTTATAAATGTGGCTATCGCTGACCTTATGTTTGTAATTGCTCTTCCGCTGATTATCTACAATGAGAATCACCACTGGCACATGGGCACTGTGGCATGCAAGCTCCTGAGGGCCACCTACAGCATCAACCTCTACAGCAGCATGCTTCTGCTGGCTTGCATCAGTGGCGATCGTTACATGGCAGTTGTCCAGGCCAGGAGATCTTTTGGTATACGCTCCCGCACTCTGGTGTCCAGTTGGCTCATCTGCCTCGCTATCTGGTTATTAGCGCTCATCCTGTCCACACCCACTGTCATCTATAATCAGCGCTACGAGGAGCAAAACCTTGATGGGGAGATGATTGTTGAGTGCAATTTCAAATTTGACCACAACGACACAGACACGGCAAGGCTGATGAAAGTCCTGGTTCCCAGCACGCAGGTATCTGTGGGGTTCTTCCTCCCACTGCTGATCATGAGCTTCTGCTATTCCAGCATCCTGGCTACTCTGCTCCGGGCTAAGAACTTCCAGAGGCACAAGGCGGTGCGTGTGGTGCTGGCAGTGGTGGTCGTGTTTGTCATCTGCCACCTGCCCTACAATGTGGCCCTGCTCTACCACACCGTCGGCCTCTTCAAGCAGAGGCAGTGCGAGGCAGAAAAAATGACACTGGTGGCCATCACGGTGTCCAGAAGTGTGGCCTACCTCCACTGCTGCCTCAATCCCATCCTGTACGCCTTTATCGGGGTGAAGTTCCGGAGCCATTTCCAGAAGATTCTGATTGACTTGTGGTGCCATGGAAAGAAGTATATTAACACAAGCCGTTTTTCAAGACAGACGTCTGACCTCTATATACCACCACCACCATGCAAGTTAGCTGAGGAGTCCAGTGAAAAGCAATCATTTACTATGTGAGACATGTGTCTCTCCTATGTGTGTGTGTGTAAAAGAGCAGCCAAGAGTGACACAGCTGTGTGCCAGCAGCCTCAAGACTGGACGTTCGTTTTGGTATGAAAATAGACACAATATAGTGTGGGTTGTTCCATGAACTTTCCTTCAGTTTGAGACTATGTTTTTATATTTCAGACAACTGACTCTAATAGGGGTTCTGCTATGACATAAATTAAGTCAAAGTTAAAGACAAATATTGTGAGAACGTCATGTATGTGAACCAAAAATGGACTTCTGGCGTTGTGTTCTGCTCATTTCAGATGTCCGGGGTGAAAAGGTGTGGAGTGTGACAAAAGTGGGGTGATAGAAGGAATGATAATTAACCATGTTTGATTCACTTCTTTGGACCAAGGAAAATATCTGCGCTACTTGTATTATCTTACATGGCCACCTGATAATTTACATAAAACCCGAATCCATGTGTACCTGTGTACCTGGTCTCAAAGAATGTCTGTCCAGGAAAGAACCCACCAGATTTGCATGAGTAAATTATCAACCTGTTATCAAGATAATCTTGCCATTTCATTATGTAATTCTTTTTCTTTTCAATATTCATCTGGTTTTTATGTAAATTTTCTTAAACATACTTTTTTTTTTACTTCTAACATTAAACATTGTTTAAGGCAACCGTGTGTTAGTTAAAATTAAATATGTATACTACCTAAATAAACAGCTAAGGTTTGTATGAGCTTCATTCTTCAATCCAGGCTCATTCTGTTTTATTTTATTTGCACATTAGATAGTACACAATACACTATCTAAATTCATCTTTCTGTGGCATAGCCTACATGTAGTGACTGGGTACCATATGTTAAGACATTTATCTTCAACAGCTTCTGATAGTTTTCTACATGTCTGTAATGGCTTTGTCCTTCCTGTTGCCCTATTTTCAATTCAGTGCACGGCTTTTTGTGCTATCAGTCAACACCACCAAATGAAGCATGACTGATTTAGCTCCATATTTAATATATCCACTATACACACATTTATTTAAAGTCTTGCTGATGTGATGTGATAGTGATAGGTAAAGTTCTCTTCTTTGTGATCTAAAATGGCAAAAGAGGAAGGATTTGCTTTTAGAGCAAAGAAAGTCTTTGTCAGTATGTAATGAAAATGAAAACATACTTTCTGTCATTACCTTTTTGCTAAATAATATTATAGCAAAATTAAAATGCTGTTAAAACTCTAAAATATCTCAAATATTACAATCATTTGTCAAAACAGATCAAAAGCTGCAACAGGAATATATAATATTCTACTTTCTATCTAAGTGGTATTTTTCTACTGTTTTGTTAAAACCAATGCCCATGTTGCTTTGGTGTTTATACATTGAAATCAACATGAAAACAGTTTCTGGTCTGTCCAACAACAGATGGATATCTCCCGTGGTGGTGCACAGCCAATGCAGGGAGATCCACCTGTAAACATCAACATGTTTTGGATACTAGAGGTAGTACTCTGGGTGGGGAAGTCTCAACAACAACACCATTGTCAAAGTCTGAATTTCTGTTGCAGGAAGTTAACCTTAGACTAAATACAAGCCCCCTTTTTACCTTCTGTTCCTTGTTCCTGGTGGGGGTGGCAGATTGGGTTCGTGCTCACACATGTGCTGTTAACACAGCATTTTACATCAGATCAAACACAGGACATATCTTGTCATATCTTCATTGCTATGTTTGCGTCATTCTTGCCATGCACCTTACTTGCACTGTGGTTGTCCTCAATAAGCAAAAATTTGAACTTTGAGATGAAAGCACACTTTGAGGATAAAGTGTAAAAATTGCACTTGCACTTTTGACTTGCCAAAAAATGTGCCTGCCTACACAATGAAACCACTTACACAGGATGATAAAATAATATCTTACAATAATTCTCAACATATTCTTAACGCACAGTCCAACCACCCTGTGCTTACGTGACATATTTTATACCTCTGACAAACACTAATACCTGTAGATTGCCCTCAGGAGGCACGCCACATCAACACATGATGCAAAAGGTTATTCATGTATTTGGATTGCCAACAAATAGCACATTAATTGACAAATAAGAAGACACCTGTTAGCCCATCATACCTGATGTATGAGACTAATACCACAGGCAGTAACTATGTCTGTTTGTCTTGTTGCTGGCCTGGCATGTCTTCTGTTATAGTGTGTTATAGACTAAAAAAAGTTGGTTGTATGTCTTATTCTGAGTGAAAATGTAAGTAACAATAGTTTGTGGATGTGGTAGTTGTACACTGATAAGGTGTAGGGGAAAAAAATGGAAGAAAAAAATAAACTTCGACAAACACTATATGACAATATGATAATAAACAAATTGCATTGGCATAAACACTAAATATGGGGAGAGTTACACAAACATAATTTGTGGTGTTTAGACAGCCCATAGAATGTTGAAGAGAATTTGCTGACATTTGAAATTAAAAAGTGTTTCAACATCATGCACACAGCAGCGGGCAGTGGATTCACAAATAGAAATAGGCAGCCTGTAGGTGAAAATGAAAGAATAAGGCCTGCTGCAGTTTGCAGAAAAGTAGAACACCTATTTGATGTTCAGAAACATCTCGTAGTTGAGAAAGATCATATCAGTCTTCCTGCTAAGGGCCTTGGTGGCAAAGTTGTCACTCTGTTATTGGAGCTGAGTGAAAGATTGTGGAGCTGGCTAAAAGATCGGTGTGTTCCGATGGATTTCAGGTGAAAAACACCACTGTTATTCTATATTATAAAAGACTTCTATTTTAGCTCTGAAGTTAATAGCGGTTGCATGATTTAGTAAAGGACTCAATGGAATGCCGGTCTGATGGGTAGGGTGTCCGTTTATTCTAAAACAGACCTGGAGCACACACACAACACGCTAAAATGGAGAGAGAGAAGGAGGGATGGTTAGTGTAGTGTCTCTTCTGTGTTGTTCTTGTCTTTCAAGGCGGCAATGTTTCCTCAATGTCCCAGCATCACTCCTCGCTCCGTCTTCTCAGCACACGTAGCGGTCGGCGTCTCCACACGGCGTCTCCACAGCAAAACCTCTCAAAGTCTCCTGTATCATATTTTGTATCATGTTCTTCTCTTTATCATGCTAGCATACAAGTTATATTTCAGTTATAGGAAGTGGGTGTCTCTGGGGGTTTGGTTCAAGGTGTAAGCTCAAGGCATGTAAGGAAGGGGAACAGTATGGGGGTCTACCTAGATATGATGAAAGGTGTGAAGGTCTGCAGACAGAGCTGACCATTTGAATGTGAACATGGCACTAATGTCATACATTCTTGTGGGGGCGGAATTAACATGAGTTGCAACTACTTAGAAAGTATACGAAAAACACCAACATTCTTCACTGATTTGGGTATAGTCTACAACAGTCATTGCCTTGTTGCTCAGAAGCTATCTGAGTGATCATCAGATCTAGTGATCTGTCACCAGTTATGGCACCACATTTATCAAATATTCTACTTCCCTGGTTTGATACAGACAGGTGGTGGTTTAAAAGGACATTGGCTGATCTACTTATTGTGTAGGACTCACCATTGTCAAAGTTTAATGTTGAGGTCATCTTGAACTTGTTTGTGTAAGTTCAGTGTCTTCAACCTGGCAACCCACATGAGCCTCAAGTCTGGGGAGGAGAGGAAGAGGCTCTCTCCAATATCTTTAATTTGGAATGCAGAACCGATTTGAAACGTTTGGTGTCCCGTCTACATATTGCTCCTTTAACTTATACAAGCTCAGGTGAAGATTGAGGTAAAAGACATCTCCTCATCACCATCCACATATGTATTTTATGTCGGCAAAAATAAAAATGTCACCAGGCTTATTTTGATGGGACACATAGAATAATATACAATTTTCATAGTATTCCATACATCTAATCCGTGGTCTTCTCTGCACACACATTTTACGTACGTTTTACACACATTTCAATTTGTCAAAGCCAGAAAGATATAAACGTACCTAATGAAAAGCCTTCAACTTAATGTATGTACAGCAATTCATTTATACAGTGTGCATTCTTTTATTTGATTTTGACAATTGAATTTTCCTATTGACACATGGTCACGAGGAGCTTCAAAAAGGCCAAGGCCAAACCCCCTGAGGGAAAACATCAAGGCAACAGTGGTAAGTAAAAGCTCCCTTCTAACAGAAGAAACCTTAAGCATATCCCAGCTGTCAAATTTTTTGTTGTATTTAAAAAATAAAAAAAACGCATACTATTCTTTTCCTCATTTTAGTGAGGGTGGCTGTTGGTGTGAAAGGAATTAGTTTGGTTACACAAAAAAAGGTTGCTTCAACAACATATGTTCCTAAAAGTAGAGGTTCTGCTTAGTGAGCCACTGGGCAGGATCACTTTTGCAGATCTACCACAGGAGGAAATATTTTTGATCTGACATTCAGTCCCACACATACCTATTTCTGAAAAACCTTAAAGCAGGCCTTAAAAAAAACAACAAAGCTTTTCTTAATCTTTCAGACAGATCATTATCTGTCTTGTGTCTAGCAATACTGGGCTATGCACTCTTTTCACATGAGAATGGTTTGGATGTAACTGACTCCACCTTCCAGAGTAGATTTATACCAGACCTTTGATAACTATTACTTTACACATGCCACTTCTAATTCATGAAATAGTTGTCTGACACTTGGTTTGCAGTGTAAACATTTAAAAGTGCATTCCACATTGCCGTTGAGTGTGAAAACTGATGACAAGCTCACTAAATCGTGAAGTTGGACATGATACAATTTCTTACCACTAGATGTCCCCATTGAGCAATACAACTTTTTTACACCACATTTCGAAACTCTCTGGCTAAGAGATCTTTCTTGTGGATCACATGCCTTTCAGCCCGATCCCTCCATAACTTGCAGTCATTAGTTGTCATCCAAGATTCAGTCTCATTTCTCTCAAACTGACCCCAGGCCTCAAAGAGGATGATCCTCTCACCCCACTTAAGTGACTAAATGTCAGCCATTATGTCATCATATTTAATCATATTAAATGCGTGAATTGACATAAATTCAATTTAAATAAAACAGAGTTAAAGCAACATTCCCACCTCTACATGCCCCACTCAAACACTAACAACAATTACTATGCAGCTGTTTGCTCTTGTAAGAGTTGGAACCCCTTTAAATTATTAGATCAGGCATCTGAGTAGAACAACAGGTGTGCAAATGGAGACTGATTTTGCAGTTGACCAAAGCAGGCAAGCCATATTGAGCTTTGCAGAGACCCAGCGTTGACATGTCAGACAGATTCCTGTGACCAAAAACCTGTTTGGCAAAATCAATTATTTCAGTGATTGTTAGCCACACAGCTGTTGCACATAACTTTGTTCTGAGGGTTTCACACTTCTGCTAATGTTTCCTTTTCCCAAGCCATCCCCCTGTCAACTTTCTCTTTCCCTTCTCCCTCTTTTTTTCTCTCCTGCCTTTCTCCTCCTCCTCCCCTTGTCACTGGCTCCATATCCCTCCACGCCTGGGTCATGGTGTTAGGCACAGAACATCTGTTTTCCATTCCCTTTATCGTCTGGGGCGATCGCTCGCTCGTAATGACATAATGTGCCACAGCGGGGTCACCCAATCAGCTGGTACGCTGGACAGGTAGATTACACCTCTTGTGGACACACCCTCTCTTGAACATTGTGTTTAGTCATATTGCAACGTTTCACTCCTTTTCAAGCCCCCAGGGAAACTGTTTCATGAGGATGTATGTTCTTTTGTGGGTTCACTAAAATCATATGCTGTAAAGATGTCAGGCACGTACTAGTCATGGAACCACAGTTACATTCATGTGAAGCACTTGGGTTATTCAGGCCATATGTATGTAACCAAACTACCTCTTTCTATTCTTTTCCACACTGCCTTACCCTCTTTTACCTTGTGAGGTGGTTTGCATAAGAGATAAGAGTCTTCACATGTATGTATGTGTATACTCATAAGTATACATACATACATCAACGTTCATATGACAGAGAATTTTACTCTGAATGTAGGACAAGCACCAGTCTGGCTGTGATGAAGGACTCTCTGTACAGCCCTGCTGCCCTATCTTCCTCATGCCAGATTCATATTTGTGTGGACTCCTGCTAGACTCTACAGCTGGATATGTGCATTCTCCCTGCCCCTTCCCCCTGTGGGGGATTCATGGATGGTTTGAAATGCTCACTGGTATGACTGCTGAGGGGCATTTGTCTGTAGGAGGGAGTCCTCACACCCTGCCGTGCTCACAGGCTCTGGAGTGTGGGGCCATGGGGTGCGGGTGAGGGGGAGGGGGGAGGGGGGAGGGGGAGGGACTGGGGCCTTGTTGTCCACACACGCAATAGGCCCACCAGATGGGCCAGATACTTGTGCTGTGTGGCCTAATTGTGAGACTTGGCTAAGCTCCCAGGGTTCAATCCTGGAAGAGAAAACATTTCGAGGGAAAGAGAGAATGTTTTTCCTCCAAAGCCGATGTGACATTCGCTTGTGTGTGTGTGTGTGTGTTTGTGTGTGGTTTTCGGAGGGACAGTATGGTGTGCTGTGTCATTTGTCCATTTGCACAGCAGTGCATCCTAAAATGCCCTCTGTGCCAAAGTGTAGTGAAGGACCAGGAGTGAATACTTATTATCTCTTCCCTCTTGGGGATGGGCGTCCCAGCAGGAGCTGGTGTCCAGTCAAAGAACAAGCCATTTCAATGCCGCAAATCCTTGAATAAAGCATAATTTGGCATGAGTCCTACTCATCCCCTCCACTCTGTTAGGACACCAGAGAGATAAAAAGGGGCGGCGATATCATCCAACTCACTCGATTTCTCTCAGCTAAGGAAAGTGGGAAGCTTCATTGTTTTCTTTAAGAGTGAGAGGGTACAAGCCTGTGATAGGTTTGCTGTTGATGCCCCTTTCCTGTCTTGCAGATCCGGGTCATGACGTCTGTGTTATCATGACGTCTGTGTTGCCTGTAGACGGCTAGCTGAGATCGGGAGACGTGGGTCCTAAATGCCATGCTGTGTAAGGAAATAATGAAAGGCTGGCATTCCCCTATCCATTTTGTATGTATCAGGCTGGGTAGATATTTACTTTTTTTCTGATTTATTCAAACTGTCGTTGTATTGCCTCCTTTGTATGCTATGACCTTAGTCACGTGTCCTACACTGGTGTGTACTGTATATAGATTCTTGTTTGAACAAGCATTAAAGGGCCAGGGTGTAGGATTTAGTGGCATCTAGTGGTGAGGTTGCAGATTGCAACCAACTGAACACCCCTCCCTCACCCCTTTCTTTCGAAGTGTGTAGGAGAATGTACGGTGTCCATTAGGTGCCAGTAGTTACTTCCAAAATGATGTAATTGTCTACAACCACATTGAGTAGGCTAGCCATTATATGTCAAGTGATGAGGTTACTTTAGGTAGATATTTTGAAATTGTGTAATTTATTCTGTAAAAGTATAGGGCAAAGCTTCCACGGACTGTAAATTGTGAAGTTTGGCTATTAGTTGTTTTGGCAATAATCTTCAGCAGCTGTGGGTAACTTAACTGGGTCTTTTGGGTCCAAATAACTTCAAGGCTCAATAGTCTGTGTGCCTCTAGCGAAGGCAGGGGATAGTGTTGCATTCTGTTGTGAGTGGGACCCTATTGTGAAGCTGGACAACCCACCAAACCCTACAATTTTGGCGTAGTCACGCAGGACCCTTGACATATTCAAGCCATATGAGCAGCAGCAAACAGTCTCAGGCAGTGGGGATGCGGCCCCAGATAGAGTTAACCTCAGCGACGCCCCCTGGCTGTTGTGCACAAATAGACCTGAGAGATGTAAGGGGGTGGTCTAGTTTAGTACCCCAAGTAGTTGAGATTGATGTGCAGCACACTGTGCAGACTCGAAACAATGACCATCCAGTCCTAGCACTAGTCTGCGATAGATTGAATAGCGACCAGCAAACCCAACTGACAGCTCTACTGCGGAAGTGATCTCATGTATTTTCAGCTTATGAGGAGGAGTTTGGGAGAACTGCATAAGTCACCTACCACTTTCCCACTGGCATGGCACCCCCAATATGGGAATGGTACCGACCAGTTTCCCCCCAACCTCTACCCAGAACTGAGGACGCTGCTACAAGGCATGCTGGATTGCGGCGGTTGTCAAAGAGAGCTTGAGCCTGTTTTTGAGTCAACCCTGATGCACCAGGTCTGTGCGATGCAAGAAAGACCACACCACCCCATACCACCTGCAGGGTAGTAGGCCCTGCGAATGGTTAAACCGTTCCCTCCTATACCTCCTAAGCACGATCGAGTTAAATTCCCAAACCCAGGCCCAGTAGCTCCTACAGTCTGTCCTCCTACAAGCCTACAATTACAACACATGCAAGCACTGGAATGGCTCCACACTGTGTGACTACCAGTGGAGGCTAGGTCGAAAGCTACCATCAAACCCTTGTACAAGCTTACCCCACCGTTCGTAACAATGTTGAATGTTGGAATCGCTGGAACCTAGCCCGCTATAATCAAAATGCCTGGACGTTGCTTCTGTTACCTGGGGAGAGGGTATTAATGAGAAATTTCTGTCACAGGGTCCATGGAGAACTTGCCCCACAATGGCTCCCGACACCCTTGTAATAGTCACCCAGCCACGCCATGACCATCACCACGCCGCGGCCCTATCCCTGCCCAGGCAATGAACGAATTGCCGACAGTAACAATGGGAGTCGGCAATCCCCACCACTTGGGTGCCTAGCCATCACGAGAGTCATCCTGATAGACTCCCAGGGATGAAGAGGGTTGGTCTCGCAGTTCCAGGTAGGGAAGTCTCCTGTGTCGCCAATTTCACAAGGTGAGCAGAAGCTAATCATAGCTAGCTTTACCGATCGGGTGTCACAACTGCCCTCACAACAACAATGCAGTTAACTTAAGCAAACACATTGATTACCTAAGGATGTGATATCCACAATCTGTTGCATACAGATGTTTTAGGCACTAGAGCTGTTACATTACGTTTCATAAGAAACTGCGGGGTGTGAGTAAAGAGTTGTCTGTAACCATGGATACCACTCTAGAGTCCCTAGAGGCAAGCGACACGATAGGCTCCTTTTTTTTCTGCTTCAGCATATTGCTAGTAGTCTCTTGCACTCTCAATGGACCAGAACACTGAGTGTTTCATCTATGTTGCCGATCTTTGTGTAACATCTCGAGAGAACTCGTTCCAAGCAGTTGAAGCAAACCTCACCACAGCTCTAGATGAGCTACTCCTCTATTACGAGCGCAACCACCAACCCTGCAAAGACCCAAGTCTGCTCCTTCCATCTCAGGAACCGTGAAGCCCACCAACTACTTAACATCAGATGGTCTGGAACACCACTTGAGCACTGTACCCACCCTGTCTACCTTGGAGTTACCCTGGATCGTACTCTCTCCTTTAAGGAGCACATCAGAAACACAAAATCCAAAGTCGGTTCCTGAAACAACATCCTATGGAAACTGACCAACACTAAATGGGGAGCCACAGCACACACATTAAGATCTACTGCTCTGGCCCTGTGCTATTCCTCTGCAGAATATGCATGTCCTGTTTGGGAGAGGTCAACCCATTGCAAAGACACTTGACCCAGCATTGAACAACACCTGCCGCCTGATCACTGGCTGCTTGAAACACACCAACACAAGCAACCTGCACCTCCTCGCTGGCATTGCCCCTGCTGATATTAGACGGGAAGTTGCCAGCCGAGTCGAGAAGACAAAAGCTACTACTGATGAACGCAATCTCCTCCATGGACGCACCCTCAAGCCCAACGGCTAAAGTCAAGAAGAAGCTTCCTCAGCCATTTCCAGCCCCTAACAAAGTCTCGGGAAGAAACCAGGATCCAACTCTGGACGGAAAAGCTTGAGAATGACCCTCCTCCAACTGTCATGGGAATACCCTCTACTGAAAACCTTCCCCCTGGCCCGGAAGCACCTTGGGCTCAATGGAAAACACTCAACCGCCTCAGAACGAGAACGGGACGATCAAAAGCACTGATTTTTACATAGCCGAGGACTTTAAATTATCCACACTGACTTCTACCTGCTGCACTGTCTGAAATTGCCTGATTCTACTAATACATATTTATATATATACAGTATATATGTATGTGTGTGTGTGTGTGTGTGTATGTGTGTGCACGGTCTTCTCAAGGGCTCTCATGAAGAACACGGCTTGAGCTGGTGGCTGGCTCCCAGATGCTACAGCAAACCCATGAACTGTGCACACAAACAGTGGCGCTGAGCCTGGAGAGATAGGTTCCTGCCAAGCCTCCCCTGCCCTCCGCAGAGCACACCCAAATTAATGACACTGACAGCTCCAGAATACAGTCCACACTACATGGCTTCACACTGATGAATCTTCCATAAATCTCCAGCCAGAATCTAACTGAAAATCTCAGTCAGACTTTTAGTAATTCTTTAAAATATCACGCTTCAGCTTTGCATGTCCTGTTGCCAGCTCTGTTGTAAATACTAGCAGCCAAAACCGCCGCTACTAGAGCTAACATAAATCGATGTGGTCAAATAAGACTTTGATGAGGCTGGGGAGTCTAATGTAATGCTTCCTCATAGGTAGAGGAACCAGGAGAGAGTCCAGCCATCTAAGAGTCTGGAGGGTAAACACAGTTTGACCTCTGGGGGAATGTCAGCCCATTCCAGAGCTCCTCCTGGCCGCTATAAATCAGCTGGCCAGCACAACATCATGATGTCATCTGCGGTTTTTCCAAGCCTGCATAACCCATCCCTACATGTAAAACCATAAAGAAAAGCAAATGGGAAGCAGAGGATATTTGAAGGGGAGGTTTGGTCTTCATGGCCATTGTCGTTTTAGACAACAACCACACAAATGGTTCCTTTGTGAGCGAACTTGACTCCCACCTCTTTATTATATTAGAGTCGTTTAGCAGCAAGAGGAAGGAAACGAAAAACATGATGTGTCTAAGTGAGTGGAGTTTGGAAGAATGGAGCAGCAGTATGAGTCAAACCCTCTTCAAGAGGTCTGCAGAACGAAGGTGTGGAATAATTAATACAACTCAAACTGCTTAAGAAAATTGTGGGGGGAAGTGTCTTTAAAGCATTCCTTCCATCTTGTGTGTGGAGCCAGACGCTGCGGCCTCTTCTGCCAGGTTTTGAGGCCGTGCTTGTGCTGGAAGGCAGACCAAGTGTGGCAAATTGAAAACAAGCCCTCCGAGCAAGGCTGCCTGAGTCTGACAGCATGTTTCGAAAGAACACAATCTTCGAAAGGATGATTCTCCCCGGTGCTAAGATTCCGTGTGAGAAACTGCAGAGGACCTACTGTTGCGCTCAAGTGTAGAGCTTGTTTGTTTTATGTGCTGCCTTGGCCGTTGAAGCCATTTTCAGAACTCTTAACGTTTATTAAGGGCCTTGGCAATGAGGAGATTATTACTGGCACAGGCTGTGCCCTGTCGGAGATGTCCAAGGAATGCAGAACTGTCTGTCATTACTCCAACAAGATTAGTTTCTTTTTTAAAGGGCAACAATTACTTCATGGGTCGTGTGCACTGCCCCCCCACCCCCTCCATCCCCGTCCCAGAACATGCACGCTCTTTCTTCCCCTTCTCTCATTCCTCATTCCTCTCTTTAGAGGATTGCATCTGTCTAACAGCTTTTTAAGAAAGAGAAAATCTAACTTGATTTCTGGGCCCCATTTATTAGCTGTCAAATATCTGAGGACATGTTCTTTCCCAGCATTGACAGTTTATTAGCGTCTGAAAGGGGTTTCAGTCATACAATTGGTAAAACTTTAAATAAAAGAAAGTTATGAAGAAAGTTCTATTAAGAAATATAATGAAAGGTATACTGGTAAACTAGAATAAATGTTAGCAATTTATATCACCACATATTACTTTGTACAGGTTTTTATACACTGTTGTTATTCTTTCTTAAAGCTTAGGTCAAACCTTGAACCACTGCCAAAATAAACAGCAGCCTCAAACTGCATGTCTACAAAAGCCGCCAACCTTAAATCCCTCCCATATATATGCTTACAGGGAGCTTGACTGAATCAAGGCAGTAAAAATAAATCCTTTCAAGAGAGCCACTGAGCTTATATGTTCAAATCCTGACCTGTGGCCTCGTTAGGAGAACAGCTTGTGATTGGTCCAGCCTTCGAGAGCAGCACAGGTGTTCAGTCATCGCTGGTCTGGGTGCAATAAAGTTGGAAGGAATTCAGCGTGTCTGGATGGTGAGCTCTTGCCACGTGCTGCACCAAAATGAGAACTGAGAATTTGAATAGTTAAATGGAGTTACATTGCTGGACAGTGCTTGTCTGTGTCTGCTCAGGCCCTAACCGTTCATGACAAATCAGGACCTCAGTCACCAGGATAGAATGTACAGACTACTACTACTACTACTACTACTATTACTACTACTACTACTACTACTACTAATAATAATAATTAATTTTATTTGTAACGCACTCTTCATTCAGAAGAATCTCAGAGTGCCAACATACTGAAATATACACGGTCACCACATGTTACAGAGGCACCCTAGTTACATTTTGTGCAGTAAACCTTGTGTTGAATGCACAAAGGGCACATATAATAACAGGCACGGGGACATAGAAACATGCTTTTGATGTAGGCCTAAAGTATTAAAATATTAGTGAAATGAACAGGTATGTTATGCACTCTGATAAGGTTTCTGAGTTGAAACTTCTAAGTTTAAGTTTAGATATACATTTTTAGTGGATATGTATACGGTGTAATAAACTGTATGGGCAATTTAAGGTAAAGAAAATAGAAAGGACATAGAAAATAGGTTATTGTACTTGTCACAATGACCAGCATTTGGGAGGCAACAGTCGTCTGTAACAGACTATAAAAGGGACTCCTGAGGCGGACTCCTTTGGGGATATCAGTATGTGCCAACAGTCTGCCATCGCTTGGCCTGGATGTTTATTCACAGACTTGCGCTTGGTGAACAGTGCTTTGAAAGCTGCTGTGTACGTTTTTGTGTGCTCCTAGTCCAAGATAAGACACTCCACAGGAAGGCAAGCTGGGAGAGGAAAAATGGAACAAAAAGCCTGAATGGAGAACATTGCACGCTTATTATCCAAATGAAATTCCAGGAGGCGTTGAGCAGCATGCTGAAGGAGCCAAGCACTGCTGTGTGGCAGACAGGATGACCTGAGCCGTCTCGCGCCGTCTGTGCACGGCCGTGGCCAACCACAAACACTGCACTTCCTCCCTTACGTAACACCGCCTCCAAAGTCAACACAGGATCCCTGTTAGGAGACGAGGAATGGCCTTCCAGGACCGGAGTGTTAGAGTATGTGAGTCAGGGCACGTTGTGACAGTGACGGCTGCTATGCCGTCTGGGACAGGACCTGGGGTTGTGTGGTGCCCTGTTGTCAGGCAGTTAGCGGGAATCACCCCAGACACATTGGGCCACACTGCAGATAACAGAGATCAGATGGAGGATAGGAGGGCCCAGAAATTCGCCCCCTTTGTTGCTGTGCTGGGGGAGCTGTCTGAAGGCCCGAGAGTGTGGAGATCCCACATTGTCCCCAGTAATGCTTTTTCCTGACTGGAGGCCTTTTCATCCGGCGCGACCGCTGGAAAACTCGTTTCCGCATCCAATTTCCACCCAGGCCTGTTTGGCTGTAAGACACAGACAGCTCAATTCCACCACAGAGAGAGTGTTGAATCCAGCAACTGAGCTTCAAAACCAAATGAATGAGAGCCCAGAGTGAATGAGGGATTGTACCATAAGAGAAACCTTTGATGTTCTTATTATGTTTACGTACGTTTACATCCATTAGCACAGTTTTGTGTGCTATATAATTCAATTCAATTCATTCAATAATTTTCTTTGTATAGTGCCAAAACAATACATTTGTCTCTAGGCGCTTTACAGAGCCCAGGGCCTGAACCCCTTTAGAGCAAGCACAATGGTGACAGGGGCAAGGAGAAACTCCTTGTTAACAGGAAGAAACCTTGAGCAGAACCTCGGCACATAAGGTGGGCCCCATCTGCTTGGAGTTGGCTGGGTAGGGAGGTAGAGAGGGGGGGCTTATGGCAGAAGGGGAGGGGAGAGAAGGGGAGGGGAGATGAATTCATACACGTATCAGGATAAGCATGCTAGCATACATGTGGTAAATGTGCACAATACATACAAACATAACATGCTATATACATGACTCATACAACATTGATAGTGGGTAAGGTGGGGAGAGAGCATTCAAGTATTGTAGAACAGCTTAGTGGGTATAAAGTGTGCTTGTAGGTTACTATTACAAGGGTAAGTAGAGTAATCGAACAGAAAACTATGTTGATGGTGGCAATTATTTACATTGCATGTAAAGCTGGCACAGAGTATGGGGTAGAATAAGTGCATGACAGTGTAGCGGGGGTGGTTATGTAGGCCAAGGGTTACTGCAAGTAGGTCAGGTGGCGAGACTACAGCAGCATCCCACAGCGAAGATAGTCTAGACTAGGAGGGGAAGAAAGAGACAACGTGAGTGGGTAGTTCAGCTGCCAAGACGTGTGGTTGTACTTTGTGGATATGGTGATGAGAAAATATCGTTTCCACAGCCATTGGCTGGCAAAGGTCACGCTATAAGAGAGAGAAAATTTGGTTAGTAAACATCAATTTGATAAACAGATAAAGGGATAGCTTTAGGTAAACAATTTACAATAGGTCATATGGTATCAGTATCATCAAATTTGTTTATGTTCAGTTTTGATCAGTTTGTTTAGTTATGGTTGGCTGACATGGCGAATGTGAATTTGAGTTAGGATAGCAAGGGTGGAAGGATACACAACAGTGCACAACTGGCTGTCAACAGCCATAATATGCACGGTACCCAGGATCCGTAAAGGCACTCCTTCACAGTACAACATGCTCTGTCTGTCGCCCTGTTTTATTGATATTGGGAATTTTATGTGTTTAGTTGATGAGCTATGTTTAGTTATGTTGGCTGACTTGGTGCATGGGGATTTTAGTTGTACAAGGATAGCAGGATACACAACAGATATATACACTGCCCCATCTGTAAAATAACTCAGAAATATAATATAATGATATAATATAATATAATCCAAGGTTGAAATGCCTGCATTGGTGAGATAAAGCAACGAGGGATTCTTGAGTATGAATCACACTCACAGTCTGTTGTTCATGTAAGCAAACTAAACTATCACTGCACCTGCACCAGAATGCAGGTCAAAGATCTAAAGCCTTTGTTCAGTGCTCACCCAGGAAGGGAAACTTCTTTAATGAGAGCAGTGTCAGCAGTGGCTGCCTCCTGTTCTTTTGACTTTTGAGTGTTTCCACAGAACTTTGCTGATTTGTGCTTTTTGTGTCAGTTTGCTGGTATCTAAACTAAAATCCATTTACCATCTCGGAAATAAAAATAACACACACAATAGGCAATAAAGACTAATGTCATGTATTGAGGTAAGGTTTTAAGAATATGGAAGATACAGTTTTTGCAATTAAATTCTTGCATTCCAGAATCATTCTCGGTGAACGCATATGATAAAATAGCATTCATGGCATTCAGAGCAGCATGTGCTTTTACAAGTGGCCTTGTGGTACTGACTTCTGGATCTCTTCCTGTCTTGACGCTGTCTATACAAACAGTCACTGAGATCCCCGAGAGGAAATTGACCTCCGTTGGTTTCGCTTTAAAGCTGGGAGAGACAGAAATGTGTGGTATGAACTATGTGGTGCGAACTGCATGAGGAATGAAAATGTCTCCCTAAACCCCGGTCGACTTACCAGGAGCTCCTTTCCTCACTGAGGGCTCTTTGTTGGGGCCCTTGAAGCCTAACTTTTTAGGACTGGACAATGATAAGGCCTTGAACTCAGACATCTCAGAGATTTAGTCATGTGCTATTGGATTGGCTGAAGAGATAAGATTGCTTTCAGTTGATTTTCTCCTCAGTGGTAGACTTAACCATCTGCAAATGACTCTGCTGACAATGAGTCAATGTAGTTCACAAGGGGCATTGGTTCAAATGTAATGGCATGTGGGAACTGGTAATAAGTATTGGTATTGTGAGTGTCTCTACATTTGTACTGAACGCAAAACAGCTGATGAAGGGACGGACACTGTCTTTATTTCAAATGTGGCCTATTTTTATTACTGTTGAGAGGCATACATTACAGTGCAAATGATTCTTTGGCAAACATACAATACATAATGTCAGATAGGTATCCACTTTGACCACTTACTGGGTAAAAGCATGATCAGACTTACAGAGCAGTGCATTCCATTTAAAGTGGGCAGAGGTCTGGTCAAAGGGTAGACAACAAATAAAAAAATTAAAAAACTAGATAAAATGCTGTGTGTGAATGAACAGTGGCAAAGGGTGTGGAGAAGGGGAGACAGAGAGGGAGCCCCTCTGATATGAGGTGAAGAGAGAACTCCTCTGAAACGGAACATGTTCAAAGGTAAGTTGGCCGGAACGTCACGGCTGAAACGTGAGAAGATGGTACACATATGAAAGGTAAGAGAAGTGGGCCGAGAGTGAGCGATAGCGATCTGCCTAACTGCTCAGCAAAACCAGTCAGCAATGGTCCCTTGGGTGGATGTTGTTGTTCTTGTTGTCACAGCAGGTCTACCGGATGTTATGCGCCCTATTGTCTTACCGTGGCAACCAAACACAGATGCTCCTGCGTGAGGAAGCCACCGATCTCCCCCCTCCCACGGCATCCTCTCTGAGGCCTCCATGGAAACCGACCCAGGGATGTCCCACAGGCACAGAGTAAAAAACAGTAAAATGAATCACATTGGGAGCCTTGAGAAACAAAAATGATAACAGAGACAAGCTAGTGATGGAACAGTTGTGTAGAGGAGTGTAGTTGTAGTAGACTCATTTGCACCATCTAAAAGACTGACATAAATTAATCCATCTGTTGAAGGGGTCATTTTTAAAACACTTCAATATTGGGGCAGGAATACTCCCCCTACCTTCCCCAACTCCCATGTCCGAGTGTCATGATCAATGCTGTGATTATTACAAACGGTATCGAACCACTGAACTGCTCAAAGTCTTCCTATTTGTATGCCTGTTTGAAGAGTGGTGCTAACAGCACGTATATGTGCCTTGATTCTAAACCTCCCTCGTGACTTCACCCATTCATTGTCTGGGGTGATGACTCACCACTGTGAGCGCCTAGAAGAAATGTGAGCCAAGGAGGGGACGATGGACATCTTGTCTTAATCTACTTCTCTCCCTGGTCCCTCCTTTTGCTCCTCTCTCTCTCCCTCTATCCTTCTCTCCCTCCCTCTCCCTCTCTCTCTCTCTCTCTCTCTCTCTCTCTCCTGCATATGGTTTTCATTACAATGGAACGGGGAGGTTCATGGAGGTGCGGAGTGAGTGTGGCACTCAGTAGAGTGACGTCAGCCCTCACTCTCGCACGTCCCAGGCTGAGGCTGGCGATGAGAGCCAGGTGTCTCCACGCTTCGCACGAGTAGCCGTTTCTGCCAGTGACAGTATGAGTGTGATCGCTGGGGAAGGAGACACGTAAGAGAGACAGCTGGACAGAGGTAGGGAGAAGGAGAGAGAGAGCCTTATAAAAGTCCTTAAACATCCACCATGTCCTCCATAATCTGCCTTTCTGCAGGCACAATGTGGTCGAAGACAATAGCTGTGGTGGTGATGGTGATTTACTGTTGGGGGTTGGGGGCTGGGGTGTTGGTAGAGGCAAGGCTTGGAGATACGTTCAAGGAAACCGCAGTGACCCACGTCAAGCTGTTGATGAGGGGACCTGACCACAAGACTGATAGATGAGGTGTCGATGTGTGTCTCTTTGAGGCAACGGCTGACAAAGAAGAGAGCCTGAGAAGCTGAGAGGTCAGACTTGTGATGTGGTGAGGTACCAAACAGTTAGGGTCCTTCAACGTTGGATGTTTGTGTGTGCAGAGAGCAGTCATTTTGGACCAACTGGAAAATACTGAACACTTCAAATACTGCATTGGTAGATTAGGGTGAGACAGTCTAGTGGAATAGCAAGGGAGAAAAGTGGTGTAAAACAAAACAAAAATATAGCAAAAAACTTTTCAACTTCAAAGTAAAGTTGGGGTTTCTGCCTGTCTGTTCTCCTGCATGCAGGACACAAACAAAATACCTGGAGCATAAACCACATCTTGCAAGCAGAGGACAGCGAAAATAAGTTGGAAGTTAAATTCACAGGGGACATACAACAAGTTCTCCAACATGAACTCCCACCCCCCTCTCCAAGTTCCAAAAAAACAACTGTTTATATGACTTTCGGGAGAAAGAGAGAGAGAGAGAGAGAGAGAGAGAGAGAGAGAGAGTGAGAGAGAGAGAGAAACACCAGATGTTAGTTAACCAACAGTTGGGAAAATATACACATTCGGTAATCAGTAGACTTTTTTTTGCATTACAAATTTTTTAAACAGGTATTCACATTATCTTCATATGGAAGCAGATGATACGTAGGGGAAAATATACATTTATATGTATAAATTTATATATATATATTTATATGTATATATATATATATATATATATGTATGTTCATTATAAGATATAAAGCACCATAAACATTACGTAAAAGGCACATAATGAGAGTGTATATGTTGATTTGCATACTGTAGAAAAACTAAACAAAAACAACAATATTTTTCAGAATGATGCAAATAACTGAATCATTTAAAAAAAAGGGTGATTGTGAAGAAAAAAAAAACAATAGCACCAGTTTGTTCGGCATCTCTGACCTGAGAACGCGTTTTTCTTGTGAGACGACATGGCCGACGGCGGTCGATCTAGTTCCCTTTCCATGCACACCCACGGTGCACCGCCCTCCTCATGTGCAGGCCTGGTGGGCGTGGCCAGTGCTCTGGACCACGCCCACCGGCCCTTGGGGTCCCTGTTTTTTTAGGGCCAAGAGGGAGGAAGGGTGGAGTCCCACATCCATCCTTAACGAGGCAGATGTCTCTGCCAAGCCGGCACTTCAGGAAGCCAGTGGACTTGACCATACCCAAGTAAGGCAATTGGCCTTGGGGGTGGGGGTACTGACAATCAAAGTTAATATCCAAAAAATATAAAAAATGAGAAAAAATCTCTTTAAACAATTGAAAAAAAAAATCAAAAATTTAAATGATAGAAAAAAACTAGGCAATTGGGATGCTGGTGTGGTCACATCGCACTGCCATGACTCCATGTCTTTTTTTTTTCTCCGCTGGGATGTGTGTAGGGTGCGGGGCTCCTGAGGTTATGCGTGGCGTTTGCCATGGCCATGGCTCGAAGGCTGGTTCAAGCACATGGGGCAACAGGCTCCTTTCAGTGTCACAGGCTTCTTGCAGTCCACTGGGGGGCACCTCTCTACAAAACATGTCACCTGGGCATCCTGAGAGAGAGAGAGAGAGAGAGAGAGAGAGAGAGAGAGAGATTTCACACACTGAGACTAAGCCTGATAACAGTATTACTTCGAATATGAACAGTGCAGTATAACATTTCCAGTAAAAAAATGGAAAGCCCTCAGTTGAAACTGTGTCTAAGCTAACTACAGGTGAATTCCCACAGCAGCAGTGTCAGTGCAAGACGGAGACTTTATACCCCTGCCCTTCTCGGGCCAAAAGGCAGGCAGGGACAGTGAAGAGGGAGCGTGTGCCAGGTGGGGGGCAGTCGCCACACAGTGGGCACGCTGCCCGCCGGAGCCCTTGTGCGGCCCGCAGAAACACGATCGCTCCGCTGGGAACCTTTTATCAGTGCTAGCGCAGGAGGAGGCCAGGCTCATGAATCCAGCCCGGCTGCAGGGACAACAATGGGGCAAGCCGGCCAATCGCTCGAAATGACTATCAGATAAGCCCTGCTGAAAACACACACCGCTGCCCCTGTGTTGTTCAAAGAGCACACTTCCAGTCTCAAACACATCCTAACATGTGGAACGCAAAGGACTGTGGCTGTATGCTGTATGCTAGTAGTTCTGATACGTTGTTCAAAAGCTTTTTTTTAAACGGTTGGCTTTTCCCTTGCATATAGTGTATGATTTATTAAACATGCTTATTTATTTGAAAGACAAATCACTCTCGTGGGCTTGAAGTTTCACTGGTCTGTCTACTGTGGTTAGAGAAGACATCGGGGCCCCCAAAGGACTGTACGTACTTTGCATTCGCAGGTGGTGCAGGGGTCCCTCTTCCAGCGCGCTCCGTTTCTGCGGTCCTTGCCATCCGAATCAGTGCAGTCTGTCTTACTCAGGCGAGCCTCAAGTCGTTTAATCTGTCAGATGAGAGGAGAAGAGAAGAGTGAGGTAGAGGAGGGGGGCAGATGAAGAGTGTGGGTAAAGGAGGGGGGCAGATGAAGAGTGGGGGTAGAGGAGGGGGGCAGATGAAGAGTGAGGTAGAAGAGGGGGGCAGATGAAGAGTGTGGGTAGAGGAGGGGGGCAGATGAAGAGTGTGGGTAGAGGAGGGGGGCAGATGAAGAGTGTGGGTAGAGGAGGGGGGCAGATGAAGAGTGTGGGTAGAGGAGGGGGGCAGATGAAGAGTGGGGGTAGAGGAGGGGGGCAGATGAAGAGTGTGCCCAGCTGACCGTGACAGAGACCTCGGTTAGTGAAGAGTGGAAACCAAATGGAAATGGAAAAGCCAGCTTAGTGAACCATAATGGCAGTTTCAGAGTTATTAGTACTACTCTGAACTACCATTGTTGGCTGACATAAGGACAGAAATGTCCACGAACATTTCAGGAGATCTCGGTTAAACGTGCATATTTTTATATGCCATGAAATGAAATGTGACATTCTGTATATGGGGGGTGACAGTGGTATACGAGGTAGAGAAGTCGGTTGCTATCAGAAGGGTTGCTAGTTCGATTCCCTGTCAAAGTGTCCTTGAGCAAGACACTGAACCCCTAATTGCTCCTGATGTGCAGTGTGCCATCAGTGTAAATGTAAAATGTGTATACATCCTTGTAAGTCGCTTTGGGTAAAAGCGTCTGCTAAATGACTAAATGTAAAATGTATATCAAGTCATTTTTATGACAAATACATTTTGGAGGAATGCCTTTCAAACATTCAGAGCACATTGAACGTAAATGTTTGATCTTCTCTACCAAAACATAAGTAAGTGCTTTCCTGAAAAGCTCAATTTTTTTTCTGACGACAGAAATCATGCGAGTGAATTCAACCGTTTCGGATTTATTTGACTATCCACTTACAGTGAATATCCCGAAAGCATCCGTGGGTCCCACATCACTGAGGGCTCCGGCTATGATGCAAAAGCCTTTCCCTCTAAATCATTCGTGAGCCTGGTGGCTTAATCAGATCCATTCCTCCTTAATGGGGGCTTGCCAATGGTGATGTTTAACTCTGACTAAACCCACTGAACGTGCACGGTGCTATACGATACGTTGTTTGGATATCCTGTTTGACTAAGGGTCAAACAGAGCTGCGGGGAGTTCTTAAGTGAGGTTTCTGTGCAAGCGTTGTGCCGGTAAGGCTTTGGGCTAACTTTAAGTCTGTACATGGTCATATTTTTTTGTAGATGCTGATGTCAATATGCTAATTGTTTTGAGAGTTTGAATGAAAGCCTCAGCTCAACTTCTCTCGTGCGGAAACACTTTTCTGTCTCTCGTGTCGAACATGTAACACTCTATAACCTAGCCCTACGACTGCGTGTTTAAACTGAGCATGCCAAGCTGGAGGTGCTTTTACATGACGTGATATGATTAGAACGACAGCATTTTGTGTAAATACTGTAGGCTCATGTAAACCACATACACTTAGTTTTAGTTCATTCCTTTTGTCTGATTCCTCTCCACTGACAGGCTGACTTAGAACACAGGCATGAGTGCAGTGAGACTGTATGAATGTAAGAAGAGATGGGGGTGGGGGACAATACTGAAGTTCAATGAAAGAGAAACAACCACTGATTGATCAGTTGATCTTCACCTGTTTTCGCAAACTTGTGATGGTCTTCTGCATATCCACGACAAAGTCTTGGAAGTCATTCAGTGAGGGTTCAGTGCTTGCTTTGACTGGGAGAGAGACGTTCACAGGCACAGAGGAGTCGTTGTCTGCTAAGCTGTAAACACAGAGCATTACAATCTTTATGGGTTGATCCATTTCAGACATATGGCTTTTTTTTGGGTGGAATGAGAAAAAATAGAGAGTATCTATTTCCAAGGTCAGTCAAGGTTGTTTACATCAACTTCAAAATTGATCATAGATAGTCTATGGACACGTGTTGATTGTGATTACCTCTCATTGGGGCTGGTGTCCTTGGGACTATCTGTACCAGGTTTGTCCTCAGCATAGCTGTGTTTCAGTGACCTTCGACCCCGGAAGTGGAAAGACAGAGCATTGAATTGACCCTTGGTCCTGCAGTCTGTTACCAAAAAAAAGCATTGTGGTCAGTAATATGAAATACGTTTTCAACAGAGGATGATGATGGAAAATAATACAAACAGACACATAATAAACAGTGATCTGCGTAAATGGACTGGCATGGAAACTCCTATAAATATAAGATGTATGGCTCCTATAAATATAAGACGGTTCTCTGTGTTTTCAGCTTAGGCTGGGTGACATATTGTGCTCACACACACAAAGGCATAAAGGCACACACATGAACACAGGCACTCTCTCTCCCTCGTTCTCCTCACACGCACACGCACACGCACACGCACACGCACACACACACACACAGGTTCTTCGTCTCGTCTTCATACAATGGATGCCTAAGGCATCAGGATTTCCTCACACTTCAAAGAGCAGACCTAATGTCAGTGCTGCACTGACTCCAGCCTGCCCATCATTACCACCACTGCACCCAGATCAGATCCGCGACAGCAGATAAGATAACACAGCTGCTATTATCTGCTCCACAGGAAATCAGACTTGTCTGGGCAGGGTGAAGCCATAAAAGTGGTTATATAACATGAAAGAGGGCTGTCTCCTATAGGGAGATCAAATGAACCTCTACGGTAATAATAAAATTGTGCTGTTTTGAAGTGTAATTAAGAACCATCAAGGATGAAGAAACCTAGCAGCTGAAACAAATTTGAGATAATGCATAAGCTCTGCATTTTTGTGATTCTCTGCTCTTTTACAGAGGAAAAAGGGGCCTCTCTCTCTGTCTTGCTCTCTCTTTCACACACAGACACACAGACACACACACACACAGACACAGACACAGACACACGCACACACACACACACACACACACACAGACACAGACACACACAGACACACACACACCTTTTCATTTTAAAGGAGCCAAGAGAACATTAGAGAACTCAATCAGTAGTGACCTAGTTCGTCAGTGTGACCTTTCAACGGCCTTTCTTCAGGCAGGATATTCCAAGTTTATTAACTTGGCTCTTCCATGTTCATTTCCAATATGTACAGACCCAAGGTCAGGGTGTGAAGAAAAGAAAACATCCATCAACTTTGCACTTCATTCTAGGAGATGTTCTACTGCATGTACAAGACATTGTTTTAATATAATTATGATTTAAAGATTGCTAGATTACAATTACTTATTGTATAAACTTGAACTTGAAACACAATTTTCCTTCCAGAACTGACTAAGGACAAATATAAATATACATCTATAAGCTGCTGAAAATGTAGGGATGAAACTGCTTTCTAACCTACTGGCTTATCAACCCCATTTACTGTGATTTCTTTAGAGCTCTTATAGTTGAAATAGCACATGTTTGTATCTCCAACGCCCAGTTCAAACATGATGACAGGGTTAAAGACAATGGCAATCATTAGTTCCCAAGAGTACAGTGAACATTACAGTGAGAAAAATTATGTCACATAAGATGAGAGATGAGTCTTCTTACACATGTTCTTATTTATGAAGAGCAATTATAAAACTTGCAGACAAATCAAACAAGGCCAAGAAGTATGTAGCTCTTAGGCTCATTTCTTGAGGCCTTAACAAACTAACGGTACCTCAAGGCCTTAACAAACCAACGGTACCTCAAGGGGAAGGGAGATGCAGTTCTCTGGTTCTAATAACAGCTATAACCCTGTCATCTAATCACTGTTTAATTAAACCCAAGAAGCGGCCTCTCTGAGTTTACTGCCCACACAGCAACAGGCTAGGGATAAGATAGCTCCAGCTGACTGCTAGCACCCAAGGCCCTGTTCTACTTATGGCCAACTCCTCTACAGCGCACCATTTGTGATGGAAGTCTATTATTTGTGGCGTAGGCGCGTCGGTTTGTGTGATCATCTCTGGCATGGCTTCACCTTAGTTATCAGGAAACGAAGTCAATTACTGGGGGATTTACCATCCTGACATGATTTTCCTAATTTCTAACCCGGGGAGGAAAAACCCTGTGAAAAGGATATGAGGTGTGAAGCTTAAAGAGGCAGAAATTCAACATCAAAAGGCTCTGAGGTCAAACTTTGAATCCCTGCTTGCCGCTTCCTGCTGTGACACCAAGTGGTGTCATCCAAAACAGCCTGATAATCTGCTGGAGAGGTAGCAGTGTGCTGCTGGAACAGACAGAGCGTGGCTCATTGAGGGTGGGGGGCCCAGGGTGGGGGCCCAGTGGCTAATTGTGTGTGATTAACACCGTTCATCAATCTGACACTCTCACGCCACAGCCCTTGACTCCCTATTAAAGCAGAAGACATGCAGACCGCCTTTTCACACAAAAAACTCGAATGTACATCAGGCCAAATTCTCCATCTCATACAGGCAGAGGGATATTTTAATGTGGTATTATGTAGTTGGCAATACTGCAATGGGATGCAAAGAATGGACAAATCTGGTACATTTAGAATCTGAACCAGATTAGTGGTCAATGTCACTTTTCTGTTTTCATCCTTCATTGACAGTTGATTAATAGCTGTTGCGTGGCATGTGGTATGCATAGAAGAAGTAAACAAATGTCATCTCTGTTTGACATATGTGCTATGAATTATGGGGAGGGGGGTTGGTGACTAATGCATCACTCCTGCCTCCCTTCAGACTGTTTCTGGGTTTGGCAAAGAAGCTTTTCCAGACACGGGCGTTCAAACGGAATGAAAAATAGCAGGGCTTGACCTGAAGAAAATAAATTTTGACCCTTACCAATCAGCATTTATCAGCGTAATCAGACTAAAATGTGGTCTATGAAAAAAGGCTACATTACATCAGGTGAGTCTTAGTTCAAAGGTGAACATAACAAAAGACTTTATGGAGAGGGCAAATTCCGTTTTCTTTTCTAGGCATGTCGTCATTATATGTGAGAGAAATTAGTATAATTGCAACCAGTTGCATCATGTCAGATCCAGTGACTGTGAACTTTGCCATATAAATATTGCCTTTTCAAACTGACACAAAATGGCTGACTCAGATGTTCTGTGACTGTTTGTGTTTATTTATCGTGTGCTACACACACTTAAAAATAGGCCTTTGTTTGTGACACTTGTGACATAATGAGGTGTCCTGAGACACTCAGGCAGATGGACAAACACAAGGAGAAGCTCACCTTCACAGCAGTCCTGCCACATACGCAGGTCGATCTTGGGCACGTCTTCACAGCTGCCATAGCCGTGGGGGAACTCGGCAACCGAGAAGACGTCCGGCTGGATGTGGGTGATGTTGTCTCCGTTGTCGCACAGCACCCGGGTGAGGGAGGCCTGCCGCAGCTGCGTGAGCTGAGCTGGTGTGAAAACTCCTTGATTCTCATACCAGAACCTGGTTGGGTCAATTCACATTTATTTATAAAGCACATAAAAAAAAAAAAACAGGAGGTGTACCAAAGTGCTTTTTAGTCCAGGTGAATCAGTTGACAGTAAAAAATAAACAAGAATATTAGAATAGAATGATTAGAATAATCATTCAAAATTATTAAAAGACATGATAAAAACATATAAAATAAATAAGACTTAGATGTCTTATTTATTTTATATGTTTTTATCATGTCTTTTAATAATGTTTAATGATTATTCTAATCATTCTATTATAATATTCTTGTTTATTTTTACTTCTAAGCAATGAAAGAGAAGGATAAGAGAAAAATAAACAGATAGATCACTCTTTCATTTAAAGTTAGATCTAGTGACCATAGAGTATGTTATCCTTACATCATGTTCTAGCTAAGTGCATTGAAAAATTCATCACACTGTGTATGCTGGAAAATAATAATAATAATGATTTGGTGTCCTTGTTAACTGTGAATAACAAGAGCATCATTAGCATACCCATACAAATATTATCTATGGGAATGAGGTTACTATTGTCAAGAAAGGAATATTGAACTTGATAAATTCAATACCAGGAAGGTCTGTTGAAAAAGAGAAAACGCTCACCGGTCTCCATCTCTCAGCCGTTTAAACTGGGCAGCTAGCAGGCACATGAGGGTGGGGCCCAGTCGGCTTCCAGGGACCAGGTCCTCCGCCATCAGAGCAGGAAACAGGTCAATGTTCAAGGGAGTGCCATAGAGTCTGGAACAGAAATGACCCCAGAGCGGAAGTAATCAGTTACAGTAATCAAGTGGCAGACATGACGTGAGCACAATTAATCAGTGCAGTGAGAATCTGGAGCACAGAGATATGAGATTCCAAGGTCAGGTTGGCGATAGCAACCTGCAGAAAAAAAACTAAAAACAAAAAACAAACAAGGAAGTTGAAGTCTCTTACCTTTGCAATTTCTCCCTCACAGCTGGGTTTCTGATCTCGTTCCTGAGGTCCTCGAAGGTTTGTGCAGATGTGAGGTTGCAGTAGACCCGATAGTCGTTGTAGGGGGGAATTCCGTGATCGCGGCCCCTTTGAATGTTCATGGCAGCCAGATCCAGCGCCACTGCGTGAGCCATGGAGAAGAGCCTCTCCGTCAGCTCGGTGTTAAGCAGCTGGGTTGAGACGCGCATCTTGCCTGCCACCCCAAACAGGCCGCGGAGAAGGGGGTCGATGCCCCCCTCGTTGACTATACGGAAAGGTGAGAAGAAAGCCTTGTGTAGGGAGATGTGGCCCTGGGGGATGGGCTGGAAGTTCTCATCCAGCCTGTACAGGATGGGGTTAATCAGTGTGTGGCCGAAGCGAAAGGCAGCGGTGGCAAAGGAATTGAGGATTCCAGAGTTCACATTGGGGTCATAGCTGCGGTAGTCGCCCATCAACTTCATGCCCACTTCACCAAGGATCTTTGGCAGCCAGTGGCTGTAAGTAATGTGCTGCATCTGGGCGCCCACGATCTTGCGCGCCTCATGGTAGATGGTGTCCCCATCCCAGTGTGGGTTCAGACGCAGCAGCTCTGTTGCGATGCGGTTGTGCTCGCGGAACCAAACTGTATGCATGGCTGTAAGCCCCAGCTGCTCGTTTGCTCGGTGGTCACCCGCCAGGAAGCAGGGGATGGGGCTCTCGTTCTCGTCCCGCATGCATTCGGTGGGCGGCCCGGCGGCGAAGGGCAGCAGGGGCTTGCCCGAGCGCTGCACGATGCCCTGCCGGAGGAGACCCCGGTGGCTCGCCAAGTCCCGGACCTCCTCGGCCTCGTGGTGTGAGCTACCGTAGACGTTGGAGGCGTCGATGAAGGAGGTGAGCTGGTTGATCTGCTCGCGGGGGAACACGGAGTTCATGAGCAGAGAGGTCATGCCGCTGCCGCACACCGGGCTTGAGCGCACGAAGAACATGCAGCGCGCGCCGCTCCGCAGCTGCCGCGGGTCGTTGGGCGGGAATATGATGGGGAAGCAGGGAGCGTCATTAGTGCACACCTGGGCGCACAGCTGGCCGTCTGAGAAGCGTGACTGACTGAGGGCCGACACCGTGGAGTCCAGGTCGTGGTCCAGGAACTGGCCCCACTGCATCAGCATGTGTGTGTAGCGGTCATCCGGTGTGATGGTCTCTGAACCGATCATGGTGGTGGAGACCAGGCGTGGCAAGGGCAGTGGGAAGCTGTTGTGCCGCCTCTCGTTGACGCCGCGCGGGAGGTTGAAGCCGTTGTCGTACACAGGCTTGAGGAGACGCTCGAAGGCAGTCAGGGAGGCGCCCCACATAGGATGCTGCAGGTTGTTGCACGTGCCGTCGTGGCTGCGGTACTTCTGGTGGAAGCAGATATCAGAGCAGTTGTTGAATCGCCGGTGCGCTGTGCATCCCGAAAGGTTGGCAATCATTTCCAAGAAGCGTGGAGACACTAGGTCATTATAACGGAAGGCTGGAAAGATAAAGAAAAATGCATATTGGCATGTTGTAAAGGTATCATCAGTAAAGTTTATAATTATAAATGCTTTGTATGTATCATACAATCATACAACTTGGACAGAGCCTACTTTTTTACCATACACCAAATTTTAACATGAAGCAGCTTCACCACGACCAGTCTAACCTAAAATGCCGTTGGATCTAAAAGGTTATTAAGGAACCTTCAATAGCCATGATGACAGTAAAGCTTTCGAGAAGGAGTCAGCAAAAGTCCTTGTCGAAGCTTTTGAGGAATCCGTCTGCAGAGGCCCGTGCATGCATAGCTTCCTGTGAAAGGTCATTTGGCTAACGAAACGAAACAGACCATGTCCAGAAACCCGACCCCACCCAGGCTCCTGCTCCAGGCAGGCTACTCGTGTGGATGTAGCCTGACATAACCTAGCGGGGGGAAAGGTTCCAAGTCGTCAGATGATAATCCAAACAGGCTAGGTTGTTTTACGCTGGCGGGCTAAACCCCCCCCCAGAGTGATCTGTCAGGGCCTTGGGGCGACAATAAGCGTTTGGCTGTTGTCATTACCAGTGCAAACAGCCAGCTTCTCTCTCATCTGTGTCTGAAAGCGCCACAGTGTCCACCGGGGCTTGTATTCAAACAAGGCTACCCAATATCCTTTTTTTGTGGCTGTTAAAAATGTGCTATATAAATTGAAATTCATGGAACAAGTCACCTGGTTTTAGTCGATGAACACCATGGTATCGTGCCAAACTCATGAATGCCTTCACAGAACCAAGCTGACATCATTACCTACATTTATCAGCATGACTCATTAGCTATAAAGTTTAAAAATAACCCACAAAAAAACTCTGACTTGTTACCTTGCTGTCTGGTTAGACATTAATGTTATAATCAGGCAAGCAGCATTAAATATTAGTAGTGAATGATCCAGCTTCTCCTTTTTCATTTTTCCCAATTTTTTCCAGATGGAGATCTGCCTACTACCTAGTCACGCCCAGAGAGGACTGCAAAAAAATAATGGTGCACACCTGCACAAAGACCATTTACAATTTCATTGGAGGTTGGCCAACTTGGCCAGGCGCGGTGAAATATGCACTATAAAAGCATTAACCGGAGTCTTAACATCATTACAACTCCCAGGTGTTATTGTAAACTTGCCTTGGAATGTGCAATGTTTTGGACGCCCATAGCCTCACAACACTAGATGCCCACCTGTTCCATTTGTGTCGACCGTCAGCCCTTGATTGACATGTCGCTGGATGAGAAGTAGAGTCTGCTCAAAGATCTCCCCTGCCCTCGCCTGCTCCACCGTGTAGGGGTCCCTCGGGTATCGGAAGAGGGCCAACAATTCTCCTGGTGTTCGTGGGGAGCTGAGGACAGAAAAGCATGTTTACCACAGGCAAATGTGTCATTATATCTGCTAATTGCAGAGAACATTTTAGGCTGTTTTCATTTTAAGCTATTTCCATTTGTCACACACCATATCCTACAGAGGCCTCAAATACAAATACTCAGAGTTGTATTGCGAATATTTTTGGAAAAATACAAATATCGCCTCTGACATGAACAGAGATGCATCATTTTCAGTGGCAATGGAATGCATATGCGGAATGGGAGGCATAAGTCACATTTATGTGGTCCCTCATATAAAATGGGAGGGGAATACATATTTCCTACAGCTGAAATCATCAATGCCAACAGAGATACTGTAAGAACAGAAGGCAAAAATGTTCTCCACAACATGCTGGACCAGCAGAGCTGTCTTTGTTGACCAAATAAGGTTCTCCTGCTGTAATGTCATGGGTGATGGGGCACATGATCATTAATTGACTACTTTGGGAGGAAATTAAACATAACACGTAGAAAAAAAACCAATAGGTGCACCAATAAACAATAACAGCTGCTGAGACATGCAACGACAGGCTGGTGTCAACAACAGCTGTTTTCTTCAAAAAATATAGATATTATGTTCCAACATCCTAACACACTTGGTATTGTTTGGATTGTTATTCAACCACGATGAAATCTGAAGAACGTTCCTTTTCACTTGGCTCATCATTTCGCATTTCAGTGAGGATCAGCTGCCAGTTTTCCATCCTGATAAGCGTCAAGTATTCTCAAAAGTAAGTGTTCAATTCCCAGAGACAAACACAGCCAACAAACCTGGCTAACAATTTCATCCCACTACAAACAACTTGACACTGTATCAAAAAGATGATACCGAGAATTTGTGAACCACCTGTGGACCTAGTTGTCATGCCTGGAACTGTGTTCTAGGATATAGAGGGAAACTCTGGCCTGAAAACCATTATCATGGCCAATCATTAGATTTGTGGTGAGGCAATTAGTGTCAAGGGTGGAGGGGCATTACTGAAATGCATTTGACCTTCACACTAGAACTTCACTAAGCAACTTGCAAATCAAGCATGTTTTTCATCTGGTGATTGATATACTGCTGTATGTTCTAGACCGAGGGACAGATACATGAATGTCTGGCAAGGACGATGACAAGCAGAGACAGACATAGCTAGAGAAGGGGGGAAGAGAGAAAAGGAAAGAAAAAAAGAAGAGCAATCTGCTGGCCTTAATCTCTTCTCATGCTGTGTCAACAGACCAAAGCGGCTGAATTAGCAATCTGTGCAATGAGACACAGCTTCTCTGTGATTGTCATTAGTGGAGTTGGGGAGCCTCGGCGGGCTGTGTTACGCACACCGGAAACTTTCCCTGTATATCCCATCTGCAGTCTCCGGTACTCCCTGCCTGACGTGGTTCGTGTACATGCTGTCTTCTACTTTCCAAGAATGTTCTGGGGGGTAAGGATCCCACCCGGGGAGCATCCACACTGTTCTTTGTTTTGTAAGAGGCTTCAACATGTGAGACGTTGCCAGGTGCACAAGAGGTTTATTACCAAACTCTGCAAGGTTGGTGAGTTTCAAAATGGTGCGGTGCAGGATATGTCCTCGGCAGTTGTTCTTTCAATGAGTTATTGCAAAAAGTCTCCTGGAGAGAGAGCCAAACATTATATTCTGTGGAGGTGGCGGTTTCCTGGCAACCTCGCAAGTTTGGTCTAGCTTGTGGGTGTCTAGTGGACAAGACTGTGCTAAATGACTCATAATAATGACTCACATCAGGACACTGACACAGGTGCAGCAGAGAGGGAATGGGCCTTGACTACAAATGTCTCTTTACTGGTCTGTATTCTTCTACATATGAATATATCACAGTGTATCACAGGGGCAAAACCTTCTGCGATCGCATCCATCCATGCATAAACACTCAGTACCGTATACTTATAGAAACGTCCACACACCACTCCACGCTGACAAATACCACACTGCACTTTGGATACTACTTACTATTTGACATGATCTATGGTACAAGTGTTGCTATTGACCACACCACTTCACATCTCCACGGTGGCTCACACCAGGGGTATTCATGCAGGCCTGGCTTGGCTTGGAGCCGGACAGCCACTGGAGACTGGATTTAAGAGGTTGAGGATGGGGGGGGGGGGGGGGGGGGGGGGGAATTGGCTGCTCACCCGTCAAACAGATGTCTCCTGGTGGAGTCAATGGCACTGTTGACACTACGGATGGCCTCCTCAATGGACTGGTCCACAAATGGATCCCCTTCTCGGCTTACCTGGGGCACTTCAAGAGGATGGGCAATTGGGCAGAAAGAGATGTATTTGATATAAGGGACAATACACATGCAAGAAAATACAGTGGCAATCTTCTGTGACAGCTGGTAGGTCAGTAAGGTCAGTATCTAGGATATCACCATCCTTTCATTTGGCCGAGTAAGAACATTTATGAATATCTTACATTGGAAGGTGACCAGCAATTGACATTTCTGATTTGACTGCTGTTGATGCCATACAATGTTCAAGTCAGGACAGGCAGTTCTGCCTCAGAAACATTAATGATTCTCGACTCAATACCAGCAAAGGTATCACACTAACTGGGCAAGTTAATACGGGCAGGAGAGATCATGACTGACAAAGGAAAAATAAGCTACAAACTATGTCAAGAAGGTCTTGCCAACAGACATAATTCATCTGGATGAGGCTTATTTTATATTTGGATAATACGAATTTACTATATCCAGTAATGTGTCATGCATTTTATTTGTATTTGAACTGTGCCCTTTGATTTCAAAGAAGAGGGCTATAATCAGCTTACCCTGGACCGTTAGAACCATACTGCTGGAGGAGAACCCGATGGAGTTCCGAGCGACACACTCATAGCGTCCCCCATCTGCGGGTCCAACATCACTGACCCCCAGGTATCCCTCGGGGTTAATGTGGAATTTACCGCTCTCTGTTATCTGGACCCCATCCTAAGGGTCAAAGAGAGGTCAGGAGAATGGGGATCGTAAAGATGGGGAAAAACAAGGGCCAATCCCACACATACACTTGGGCTACTGTTTCCACATCCCCCTAAAGCCATTACTCATTCATTCATTCCACGAAAGTCCTGAGAAAATTGGCATAAAGCCTAGTTCATTTGCATTGCATGATACATGAGAACAAGATAAAAGCATAGCCAATTTCTTTGTCATTTAAAATAAAATAAAAGGGCTTGCACTTCCAGCAAATCTTCTTGATACACTGTGTAAACAGCCATAATTTCACTCCCTTACACTCCCTTTCACTCTCTGCCTCCAACAGTCTTTCCCTACCCCTCCTCCCTCTCTGCGTACAGTACAGTTCTTCTGACAGTACTTCCATAACGGATAAAGTCAAGAGGGCCGGGTGTTGGCCTTGGCGACCATCTGCTGGGCGCTCTAACCTTGTTCCAGGTGATGACGGGCACGGGCTCTCCCTGAGCACTGCAGGGAATCTGGACATCCGTGCCAGACTCCACCGTTGCATCCCTTGGAGCATTTGTGAAAACAGGCGTTACTGATGATTTAAAAACACGTGTTAATGATTACGCAAGTGCTCGGGGGCAGAATCGTTTACAGACGTCTTTTTTTTAATACATGACAAATGTCTCAAAGCTTGACACAAACATAGCAATGATTTCATGACATGGCCCTGGGTTATGTAAGTCTTTGTCTTATCTTACAGTATGGCAATGGCAAGGCACTTTTTGGACAAATGCTTGAAATGTAAACTGGAATCATTGTAGTGTATTACATTGTACATTGTAGAGCAATAATCCCTTCATAGCTGAAGTGGATCTCTCACAAAGCCAAAATTTGATCACTTTCCACTTCAGAGTAAAAGTGGCTGTAAGCCCTACTTGATAAATACTAGACCAAGGGCCACACATTTTAAACGATTTAGATCAGCTGTTTGATGTTTGTCTTCGCATTGTAAGCAGTCATGGCTCAAATACACATACTCTTTCTGTGTTTCTTTTTGCATAAAGTTTTATGGCTTTCTCCCTTTGTCCCACTCTCGTGCTCTACTAAAACATCCATCCTCTACTGCCACACTGTAGAATCTGTGATGCCACTGTGTAGAATGTGCCTGTGCTCATGAAGGTGTCCATTATATGGCATGCACTTTAGTGTTTCTGTTAACAACCATTACAACATGGAAAACATCTTGTCATCTCGGAATTACAGACTTCCTTGTTTTCCTGGGTTGCTCTGCAAGCCTATAATTTTTCGGAGGCTATGTTTTAGGGGGGGATGGGGAAGAGACTCCTGTCAGTCACTGTGTGCCTTTCAGGGGGCATTGTTGCAGTAATTGACAGCTTTCCAGAGTGTGCAAATTACAAATTAGCTACAGGAGGTTTGGCTGAGCCACTCCCTACCACACAGCCTTACAACCCCCTCACCCTCCCTTAACCCAAGGTAAACCCACTCTATACTTCAACATTTCCATTCGTTAACACAAGCTGCATTTACAAGGCCGTTTTTTATCAGAAACTTCACTCAAGTTCTCTTAACACATGTTGCTACATGACTTGAGTGGGAAATATAAAAACTGCACTGTTAAAACAAAGAGCAAAGACTACAGTGCTAATTTGAGACATCCATGACATATAATGGTATGGATATTCTTCATGAGACATTTATAAGCTTCATATATGTTTTATATGGTAAAAGTGCAAGTAGTCTTCATATAGTTAGATATGTGTGCAGTACTTTGTAAGTTGTTCCGGAGGATATTAATGGCTGTGGAGCTCTAATTGCATTGAGTGTGCACAGGCACAGGAAGAGGAGGAAGGTTACCTCTTTGCTGGATGTTGAGCTGAACGGGTGTGGTCACGGTGCCTACGGGATTGATGGCCTGGCACTCATACTGGCCCTGGTCGTGAGGTGCCACGCGAGAAATACGGAGGGTGCCCGTGGAGAGCACCACATGCCGCCTATCATTTGGCAGCGGGCTTCCTGTCAGGTGAAAGGAAGGTTTTTCATAGACGTCAAGTTAACTTTTCATTTTTGCCCATCTATGAAGTAGTTCCAGTTTTATGACCGTATTACACTTGCATATCAATTTGCCCAGTTCCAGTAGCAAGAGAGTAGCAACATGTTACATACAGTATGTCTGAAATAGCCTTTAATATTGTTACACTACATTTGGGCAAAAGACCACAGTAACAAAGCTTTATTTACAAAGCTAAGGCTCTACAGAATGCTGGGATATTCTGGCCACGAGAGATATGGAACAAACAACTGGGCTTTGGACATAGCAACCATCCACTTAGAAGGAGCAATGGCAATTTGTCCTGTAAGATAAGAAAAGAAAAGAAAAAAATGTGTGGTGGAAAGAAGTAGTTCTACAAACAAGTCAGTTTTAGCGATTAAAACGAGGAAATTATATTAATGTATTAAATGAATTATAATTAAATTATAATACATCGCAAATTAACACAATGCAAGTGTGCCGACCGTGGTATAAGCAGTAAGCGTGGTGCTTCACAGCATTCCGGAACATGCATTATTTTCTGCTACCCAAACACGGTGTTATCCATTATCCCATTACTTAATGCTTTAATTAATTGGGAAGTAGTCTTCCTACTAATAACCATTGTTGCTACTGTTCTTTACTTTCAGAAATTCAAAGCTGCATGTAGACACCAGTAACACCGTGTTGTCTGTCACTTGGTACACTGAAAACTGAGTTTATGTGAACAGGTCAATGGTGGCTCCTCTGCAGGATTCACCTCCACGGGTCCAGGCTATGACGGGTTGTGGGTATCCACTGGCCTCACAGGTGAAATCCACGGTATGGCCATCCAGAACTGTCTGGTCCTGCGGGGTCACAGTGAACTGGGGGACAGCTGAAGTGAGAGAGGAGGAAAAGAAACAGGAAGTTGTTAACTGCGTACCCTATGGCTGATCACTTTCTTTCTCCTAGCAGGTCTCGTAAACTTCTGGCAAGGTCAAATAATACCATGAAGACAAAAGAGTTATTGTAAGGAAATAGACAACAAACAGACAACAAACAAAAACAAGGCACTTCTTAAGGAGAGGGAAAGATCTAAACAGCTATGGGCTGCAGTGTTTCGCTGCCAGTTCATTGCTTCATGTTACAGCTAATCTCTTCACCAGAGTGCGTTGGTGAGTTAAAAGGGTCTGCAAGCTCCAACTTGGTCAAGGCCACCCGCCCACCACACCACGAGGTGAGCCAACAACAACAACAAGGCTAAAGCAGAATCCCTGAGAGACATAGGCGTGGTTGCGGAGAGGAAACGGGTTACTACTACTGCTATATTAGCTAATTAAAAGGCCAAATCATCAACATAGAGCTCACAGCATTCCCCCAGCCAGTAGCCACTGAGTGCTCACCCTGCACTATGATGAAGGCGGTGGCCTGGATGGTGTCCACTTCGTTGCTGGCGAAGCAGGTGTACTGGCCGCTGTCGGCCTGGTTGACGTTCTGGATGTAAAGGCCCCCGGAGGGGGTGATGTTGACGCGGTCGTCGGTGGGCAGGGCCGTGCGGTCGCCACGGGTCCAGGAGACACGGGGGTGGGGCTGGCCGGTGGCGCTGCACTCCAGGGTCACACTCTCACCCACAAGCACCTCTGTGTTTTGCGGCTGGATCACGAAGCTGGGCCGTGCTAAGAGGGGACAGAGTAGAGACGGTCCGTAAGACTGTGTGTGTGCGTGCGTGTGTGTGTGTGTGTGTGTGTGTTTGTGTGTTTGGGGGGGTTATACTGAAAAAAATCTTCAAAACTGAAATAGACAGCCAAAACTCTGTACACTTTACATAATCAAACACACATTTACATAACCCTCTTAAGGGTTAATGCAGGGGATTTGTAAACTTTGCTCCGGCATCCTTCTATAACACAAACAGTCTGAACTGAGATGAACTTCTGAAGCGCAGCGAAGACATCCACTCCCAGGCCTACTGCCCGTAATCAGAACGAACAGGAAACGGCAGAACATCTGCCTGACAGCAGTTTCTAAACTGGGCCTGGCCTACGCGCCATCCATCACTGCAGAACTGACCCGCGGGTCACAGAGCTGAAGGGGCAGACGGCCCACTATCTACTGCAGAGACAGATGGACGAGAGCCTACGTGTACGTGTACGTGCACTGTGTGTGTGTGTGTGTGTGTGTGTGTGTGTGTGTGTGTGTGTGTGTGTGTGTGTGTGTGTGTGTGTACTCAGGTCTCGGGAAAAGCTCTGTAAGAGCTCAAAAGGTTTGTGTGGATGACTTTTCTCCAGTTAACATTTCTAAGGAAGCTTATTGGAATTAAACGTAATGTAAAAGCTTGTCGTAATGCTTACATAATTGCAACTCATATTCATTCCGTTATTGTTCTGTTATATCTTGTTATTCAAATCCCTTGTTCACATAAGTGAGCTTAATAAGCCTAATATACGTACATGTAGGCTATAGTGTGGGCCAAGCACGTGCATTTTGTGCATTAACTATTATAGGTTGCTATCGATTGGGGACGTGGGTGTTGGGATGGGAAGGGAAGGAATGCATGATCACAAGACACTCACATGGTGTGCCATAGTAGCGCAGGGTGACCTCTGACGTCTTCACCTCTCCGGCCACGTTCTTGGCCATGCACTGGTAGACGCCCTGGTCAGTCTCGCGCGTGTCCTGGATCATCAGTGTGCCGTCCTCCAGCAGGTTAAGGCGTGCGTCGTCACGCATGTTCAGTGCATTGCTGTGGTGGAAGAAATGGAAAAATCAGACACCAAACCTTCATATGAGGACTCAACACGTGTTTATTTAACACTCACCACACCTAGCAGGAGGAATTCCTGTCAGGCATGGCACCAACTGACACAAGGCAGTGCTCCACACAGCACACAGCAGAAAAACAAACACACTTAAGTGGACCACTAGCCACTTCCATTCACTTATGTAACATTGGCTGTGTTGGCTCCCTTTTAGAATGTTTACATAAAGCAATTTTAATTACACTGTTAAACATTTCCTGTGGAAACTACAGTAAATTACTGACTATTAGCCAGTAACAGTGTAAGTAGCTGTAATATGTTTACCAGTACTATCGTTGTGTGGAACTACTTTAGAGTTGGCAAACCTTACCATTCAGCTATACACCTCACACATTGGCTGGCAAACTTAACCACAGCCATCAAACTTTTAATTCTTCAATTAAATACTTTAGTATATCATGGTATATCTTATGTTGTGGCTATATCCATTCTGTCCGATGCATTGTAAATGGTATTGGAGCACATCAGGTAACTTTTCTTAACATAGAACCCTGTGATGAACAAAGCATAACCATTTGACAAAATGAAAGTCAAACGAGCTGTTCGTTGCTAAACGCTGGTGGAACACCCACAGGGTAGGTCATGCCTTTTGGGCCCCAGACACGTAGGCCTCAATGAGGGGGGGAGTCATTCAGCCGACTGAAGCTTTTAATTTGCAAGGCCCCCTCGGCCTCTCTGCTGAGGAGCATGCGGTGCAGGTCGACAGCGGAGATTAATTATGAGTAATGGCGGTGCGCTCACTTGTTTCTCAGCCAGATGATCTGAGGCTTGGGGTTGCCCTCTGCGCGACAGGTGAAGTACACCGTGTTCCCTGAGGTCACGTCCACGTCCCGGGGCTCCGAGGTGATTCTGGGGACCTCTGGGGGGGAGAGGAGGCACAGGAGGAGGGGAAAGAATGGACAGAAAGGAAGAGAGGAAGCAAACAGTTGAGGCGGGATTTAGAGGACAGATGGATCAAGCAGAGAGAGAGAGAGAGAGAGAGAGAGAGAGAGAGAAAGAGAGAGAGGGGAGGGGGGGACATGACAAGGGGAGGGACAGAGAGAAAGACAGAGGAGAGCAATCAGCCTTTACTGGACAAGGACTGGCATGAGGACAGCTACTGGAGGCACTCGCACCATAGAAGGCTGGCTCGAGGAGCTGGTGGCCATGTAAATGCCAGCTGGAAGTTACCCTCTTCTCTCTTTCTCTTTGATTCTCTCTGTCTCTCTCCCTTCCCTGCCTCTCTCCTGAGGGAACGGTTTGGCAGTCTGACAGAGCGAGTCATAATGTCTCGGCACCACACCAACCACACAACAGCCACAGGCACGGTGACAGCCACCACACCCCTCTCCTCTATCCCTATGTGTTTCTCCAGCCTCAGGCCTCATGAGCACCACAGACTCTCACTCTCCCACTGCTAAAGCATTTCAGTACATTTCCAGATATCTATGAATTCATCTGCAGAGGCTATGAATGGCCATCAGTAAGCTAATGGCTAATAACTGAACACTTAGCACAAAGCTAACGGCTAATAACTGAATACTTAGCACAAAGCTAATGTGCTGAGTATAATTTTCAACTGAATGTTTTGAAACACTTGGTGAGTGGGTTCATTTTTGTACTTCTTATTCTTTTCTTTCTTTACACGACCAGTTTCATTTCTGTAATGTCTTTTCTGTGTGTGTTTAAACCACTGATAGTAAGAGATTGAACAGCGA